>NW_022280142.1:514811-543043 GCF_004355925.1 Anarrhichthys ocellatus
GTGTGTGTGTGTGTGTGTGTGTGTGTGTGTGTGTGTGTGATTGAGTTAAAATAAACTACAGTGCGTGTGTGTGTTCATGGTGATGAAGGAACAACAGTGAGGCTCATCGATGTGTTTTTAATGGCGCTCTGTGGCTCAGAGGAAGAAGTTACACCAGGCTTTGACACACACACACAACACTTGTTTGTAGAGTCATTATTGGTTTCGGTCTTTTCATGGATTTGATGACAATAAGAAAAGCATCCCCAGACTTCTGCTTTCTGTAGTTTCTTGCCTTCTCCCTCCTTTCATTCATCTGATGAATGAAACCAACGGGTGACTTCACAGTGACCACGTCCATTTCTTATATAGTCTATAGGTCAGGGGTCACCAAAGCCATCGTTGTTCATCCTCTGCGGAGCAGGAATAGCCACAGTTAACATAAATGTGACCAGTTGTTGAGATTTCTCCGTCTGTACCAAAGTGTTTTAATCTCTCTCCGTGAAGGAGATAGTAATGTGATAGACGGCAGCTGTCGGGCCGTCCTTAGCCTCACAGTGTGAGTGTGAGAGTGATGTCATCACTGTGGGACAGCAGGCAGCAAGATAATTAAAAAGATTAATCCCCCCCCCCCCCCCCTCTTGTCCACAGTGGGCCATGCAGGACCGTACGGCCCAGATGGTCAGCCAATGGGAGGCTTCGTTATGGACGGGCAGACACACATGGGAATCAGACCACCTGGTAAACACACACACACACACACACACACACACACACACTTCATACCTTATGTTGTGGTGGACTGTTGAGATGCAGTTGTAAACTGTGTGCATTTTAATATTTCTTTATTTCAAAGGTATTTAACTGAATTATTGAAATACTGCATTACATCAACATTAACAATTTAACATTAACAAAAAAAGAGTTTGAAGCTGCACTAGCAAACGGAAAAAGAAAAACCTTCTATTGATGTTGTTTTTACCACCGAAGGAAGTATTCAGATCATTTACTTCAGTAAAATTACTAATACCACACGGTGAACATACTCCACTACAATGTACTTAAAGTACAATATTTACCTCTGAGATGCAGTAGAACTATAAAGTACTTTTAAAGGGAAATATGCAAGTAAAGTACAAATACCTTGTATTTTGCACTTGATTTGACAGTTGAAATGTTTTGACATTACTGTCGAAACTCTCTTTGGATGCAGATCTTCATGGTTCAACTGTGTGTGTCTGTGTTTGTCCTGCAGGTCCTCTAGGTGGTGTGGGGATGGGCGTGGAGGGACAGTGGCACTACATGTAGCACCACCACCAGCACGCTGCAGCCAGAGGACACGCCCAGTGTCCCGCGAAACCACCGTGAGTGAGACAAGTGTTTTAAAGGGTCCAGGTCCCCCACATCACAATTTCTATTTTTCCAGAATAATCTCAGCATCTGTCTGCGTCTCCGATACAATACAACGGATGTGGTTTGTGGTGCTCATAGCGTTTAAAAAAGACATTAAAAAGAAATTCCCCCTTTTAACCAGGATAATCCACAGAACGCACCATGAGCTGGTTTATTGGAACTCTTTTCTGTGTGGTTTACGTCAACTCGCTTCCCTTCTTCTCAGACTCATAACTCTTTCCATTGACAGTGATACCTCTGATATCATGGCCTAAAGAATTCACATTAAATATACTATTGTGATATTTCTATACGATTTTTTTTTAAATACCAATAATGCAATCAGTTGAATTAATTTTTTACTTTGTTTATTGTGTGATTTTTGATTTTAGACGTTGTATTTAAATGCAAACAAAGGAATTGAGTGTTTTTGATAATTCATGAGCTTGAAGTTTGTGTACAAAGTTCAAATCCACGTGTATTAAATGGAGAAAAACTGTAATACAGCATTTTGAATCTCACCACAGACAATTATTGGACTCTTTAGTGGCAGTTCTGGAGCTTTCGATCACATCACACGATCTCTCTCAGTCGTATTCAAATGTCTATCTTTCTATTTATTTTATTACTTCTCGTCCATGTTGGCTCAAAGGAACAACAATAGGCCGACTTGGAGGCAGAGCGGCTCCTCCTCGCTAATTAAAGCCATTTCCATCTGATTTAAAGGTCAATTAATCCTCTGAGATCCTCTCCACATTCGGTCTAACGAACTGATCATTAGCGAGAGACGCAGAACTCTCTCATCTCTTTATTTGATTACACGGAGTCCAATTACTCCGTAAGCAGTTTTCATTATTAATCTGGAGTTGAGGAGGGAGGGAGGGAGGGGGGGGGGCAGTAAAGGCAGCAAAGGGAGGAGAGATTAAGAGGATGTTAATGTGTAGAGAGGAAGTGTAGAGGAGTTAGAAATTGAGGGGGGGGGGGGGGTTTCCCTAAAATGTGGTCAGTCAGACGGCAACATCACTCAGACCGAAGACAATTAAAGAGAGTTTCTTTCTTCCCTCTGCCATTATTGAGCTTATGGCTCCCGGGAAACAATACACCTGTCAGCTGGGATCCGATGCAACCATGCATACAGCCGACACACACACACACACACACACACACAGACGAGGAAATGACCACTCCACATCCATTTGGCCTCCTTTTTTTCTCATTTGCTTCTTCTGGAAAATGATTCCAAACTGGATCCTAAGACTTTGACTCCCTTTGAACACATTTTAGTAGATTTCCCTCAGGATCCATGAAGCTCCATCTTCTCTTATTATGTTACGACATTGCGGATCAATGTTTCTGTACCTGATCCAGGCGGGACCTGGACCTCACGGTGACTTACATCGATTAAGACATTGCTATTTTCTCTTACCGAAAGATCCTATTTCTGATTTCCTTTTGCCGTCCAACACAAGTTTCTCCTCTTCATGTTCAGTTGTTTCGTTTTGAGTTGACTTCCTGTTGCCATCTGTTTTCTCTGCAGGACTCCATCAGCCAGTCTGCAGACCTCCTCCGCAGGCCTCGGAGCAGGACCCCGTCCTCCCCTCAGCCCCTCCCCTCTGGGCATCTACCTGGCCTGATAAGGAAAACACCTGATGGCCGCCGGAGACGCCATGTGGTTTACAATCCCACACAAACACAAAGAGACCGCGGGGACAGATGGAGATCCTGGAAGGAATAATAAACAGCTGTGTTTCCTCAATGATGACACTTTGGGAGGACTTTTTTTATCTGGATTTGATGGTTTCCTGTGATGTCAGCAGCCCAGAGTGTCCTCCAACAGATTTAAACCTTCTCTCTCCTCTCTGGACTACAACTACAGAAGCCTCAAGTGGACATTTTGACACCAGCAGAGCTTCCCTCCCCTCCTCTCCAGCAGTTGAACTGATATCGACGCAAAGCTGATGTCTGTATTTCTCGAGGCGTTCTTTTGAAACGCGACAGCAAACCATTCTCTCAAGAGGCTGAAGCTCTTAAAAGATGGACGGCAGTGGTCACATGACCGGGCGCTGTTTACCGAGGACTCTCAGAGGACGAGAGACAAGTCGTTACAAGTGCTCTGCTGCCTTTTTTTTGTTTGTTTTTTTTGCATAATATACTGTTTTAAAGGAAAGGACTTGTACTGTTTCACGTTTCACACTGTGTGTGTTTGTCTTTTTTTCATAGACTTCTATCTTCCCTCGAGTCCCACAAACCCTTGAGTTCCAAAATAATAAAACAAAAGTGACGCAAATTTGTTCCTCGATTTGTGGAAGTATTTCGTTATTGACGGAGGGAGTGAGGTGTGTAGAAACACGTGACAGCAGAAGAACAAACCTACCTGTGTATCTCCAGGGTTCCTCCTCCACATTTCAGGATAAGAGATTATTACTTTTTACCCGACAACATTTATTTGACAGCTGGAGTGACTGGAGACAAATATTTTATATTAAAAACATAATCCAATATCCTCTTTCAGTGACGCTTTATTTTACGGGTCTTTTACTTTTCTACTCATTTTCTAAATAATTACCCGGAAAGAAGCCGGTGTGTGACTATTATTATTATTACAACATCTCCTGGAAACGGTCAAATTATTTGATCTGAAATGAGGAGATTGTGTGCTCGGTACTTTTTGGTAAACACTTGATCTTAACAAGCTAATATTCAGTTGAACACACAAACTAAAGTCACTGATAGACTTGTAATTTGTGCTTCAAGGTTTTCAGGTTGGGCTCGTGAACTTCCCAATCTTTGGTGGACACATTTTTAGATATTTTTGGCTGCTTATAAACACCACCAAACTCTTCTGCTCAACCTATAAACACTTTCTCCTTTTCCCGATGAATTAGTACCAAACTATAAATGTAGCCGGCTTCAATGTCCTAAGAAACGTCAACATAAAGCGTGACATCTTTACTTCTATAACTCCTTCTTTCCTTTCTACTTCTCTGTATCCTTGTTTCTGTCCCTTCTTTAACCTTTAACCTTTTTCTTTGATCTGGACACTTATAAATAAATCTGACAACAGAGCTGAACTCTATCTTCACATTACAAAAGTACTGTGGATACTTGAGTATATTTAGCTGCTAATCCTTGTTTCCTTTACTTCATTTTTACTTCTAAATGAGTATTTTTTCTGCTACTTTAATGAAAATATATTCTTCCAGGCTCAGGCGCGAGTAGAAAACTTTTAATCTATGAATATGAAACTATTAGTCACCATTTCATTTATTTTCCATTCCTGAGTGCCAACACGGCAACTCTGTTAAATTCACCTTAAATCAACACACTGGGGAGCCGGTGGATTCTTTGAGTGGGGAGAAGGCCAAAAGACCTTCAGCAGGAACTGAGGGTGAGGGGGGAACTAAAATTACAACTTCAACTTCATGTGTAATTTTGTGAGAGTCACTCTGGCTTGAAGAGGAAAACAGCAGCCGGCTCGCTCGGCCTTTTCTGGCATATTCAGCCTGAACATAATCCCACAGAACAGTCGCTTCACACAGCGTACATGTGCAGACCTGAGGGAGCTTTTCTAGCCTTTAGTCCGGCAGAAGCCGCACATTCTGTTGCAACTCTTCCTCGGGAATTTGACTGAGGAGCAGGAGGAGGAGGAGGAGAGAAAAAAAGGCGATTTACGTAAATCTGCTCCAAACTCTTAAATGGAGAGATTAGTTCCCCCTCACGCTCCAGTTGGCCCCCTCAATGGAGGTGCTCTCCCAATCCGCTGGGAGTTTCCTAGATACACCTCATTTCAAAGCTGGCGGCCACAAAAGAGATCATTTATCTTCCTCTTAAAATCAATTACTAATTTGGAGCAGGGAGTTGAGGAGAGTGCGGGCATTCAGCCGGCTGCAGGAAACAGAACTATTTCTGTTGAGTTTAACGGTATTTTATGATATTTATTTTGAACTGGAGGTTATTTTCGAAGCAGAAAACAACACGTGTGTCCTCGGTGCTGCTCTTGTCCCTCTGCTCCTCTCTGAGCTGACTGACAGGCGGCAGCTTCAACTCCCATGTTTCACTGCCCTCTTTAGGGGATTGTGGAAACTGCCTTCATCTCCATTTTATTTTTAATTTTTTTAAATTTAAAAGCTAAACGTGCGATTAGCTAGGCAGCTTGAGAAAGAATAAAAAATTAAAAAGATGAGACGTCATGTGGTACTGAAGACGGTCTCTGGAGACGGAGACGATAAACAGGAACATCGTAATGTGAGAAAGTTTGTAAACTGATGTGATTTCCCACAAATCACTCTGGCAGTGAACTGCAGGCAGGTCATTTATTACAGTTATTTATATTAGATAAACACATAAGACATGGGAAAAGTTTATTTACTAAGAATATTTTGATAACTTTTCAGCCTTCAGTATCTGTCTAATGGGGTCAAAGTTCATGTTATGCCTACTGATAATAAAATAAACCGATTTATTATAAAGGTCGTCAGTTACTGACTGACATATAACAAACTTCATCTGCAGCTATTTTGACGATTTAGGTCATTTTTCCTTGTAAAACATTTCATGGTTCCAGCTTCTCATATGTGAAGATTTGCTGTTCTTCCCTTTTTAATAATGTTAGAAAATGTTAATGTGTTATTAATAATGTTGCGGTTTAGACAAAACAAACATTGTGACGTTGTCACTTTGAGCTCTGAGTTATTGTGACGCGTTTCTCGCTTTTTTCACTATTTTCACAAACCAAATAATCGATTAATGGAGAAAATAATCAGATTAACCCATCGTGAAAATAATCATTAGTTAATATTTCAAAATGAGCTCCACCTCAACTAACTACAATACGAGGAGTGATAATAATCTAATGATATAATACATAATAACATAACTGTCACAGGGACATTTTAATACTTTTTAATCAGTTGTTCCTGGTTGTACTTGCATACTTTTACTTAAGTAAATATCTTTAATGCAGGACTTTTACTTTTTACAGTGTGGTATCAGTACTTTTACTTTAGTGTCTGAATACTTCCTCCACCTCCGCTGTAAAGTCACCGTTTACTTTTATGTGAATGTCTGAAATCTGAGTGTTGATGTAGAGTATATAAAGTTCCCTCAACAGAACAAAATGTCTCATTTCTGCTAACAATCCCACAATCCAATGCGTCGAGTCTTTCATGTCGCTATCCGGTTGAGCAACAGCAGACTTCTGAGTATATTTGGTCGGTGAGTGTAACACATGAGTCCTTCTAACAGAACATTGTAAATACGAATCCATATTAAGGATGAGTTGTGCAAAGTGTGAAGATGTTGACGTGTTTATTTTGAAGCCACTGATGACGCTTGGCTGGTGATGTGGAGCCATACACATATTATCGTCATATTCCAGAATAGCACTCTGAATGGTCCCATGTTGCATGAGTGCTTTTACTGTTGATACTTTAGCTTCCAACACTTCTAGTAAATGGAGTATTTTTTGCAATGTGGCATTGCTATACTTTAACTCAAAACATCTCAGTACTTCCTCCAGCACAGTTCACAGGCTCAAGTAGAACAAACCGTGATGAGTAAACTCAGCTTCGTCTGTTAAATTGGTGGAGTTCTCCTTTAACTTTGTCATCCAAAAGTCAAACGTCGAGTGGATGATTTTGTGAAACAGCCGCTGACATTTTCTACTCTCTGGATTCAATTAAATCTTGACTGTCGAATAATCCGTTCTACTTTTTTGTTGCCCTTTTTTATTCTTTATATATATATTGTCTTGTTTATTGTAAATTTGTGTTTGTACATTGAGAGCGGAGTGGAAACCGGAGACAAATTCCATGTATGCGTAAGCTGATTCTAATTCTGATTCTGAAAATCGAAAAAAGAATCCGCAGCCAGTATGAAGACGCGTCCTGTCTGCAGATTCCCTGGGAAACCCCTGATATTTCATGTTGAATATTGTGAGTTGTGCGAAGGGGAGTCAGTCAGTTTCTCCGTACGGGTGTTTGTAATCTGTGTGTCTGTGTGTGTGTATTCTCTCAGCAGGAAAGAATGCAGCAGAGACGTTCAGATGGAGATGAATTGGTCCCGAGGAGCTCCTGTGGGCTCTGGTGCCCAGGAGATGACCCTCTCTGGCTGCAGGCAGCGAGCCCACAGAGGTAACCAGGTTTATCTAAACAAACTCCTAATGTGGACTCGAGTCACAAACGTTGGGTCGAGCAGACCCCAAAAATTCCGAGGAGACATTAATCCGCCTCCTCCAGGTCTGGACCTGTGACCTGTCGGTCCATCAATACTCTGCTTTAAAACAACAGGCGCCATGAGCTCACCGGCCTCCTCCTGAAACCCTCTCTGTTCGTCCTCCAGGTCCGTGGGATCCGGGGGAGCTGAACACAAAGTTGGATAATTTATTGCCTTTAATTAAATGCTTGCTTCGGGAGGGATTAAATGTGTTTCGCCATGTGCGGGGCAAAAGGGGGAAGGTATTCAGTGTCGGACAGAGGATCCAGAGACTCGGGGAGGGGAGGATCATGGTTACCTTGCGGGAGGAAGTGGAGGAGGTAAGGTGGGGGAGACGAGGGTGGGGGAGGAAGGGAGGGAAGGGTCAGTTTACCTCGACGGGGGACTTCGACCTGGTGGACAGGAAGTCGACCTCGTTCATGAAAGACTATCGTCATCTGTTCACCTGAACATGCAGGTCATTTAAAGACTCGGGGCCTGTTGTCTTCAGGTTATTAGTAGTAGTATTAGGGGTTGTAGTAGTAGTAGTAGTAAGTAGTAGTAGTAGTAATATTTTGTTGTTCCTCATGTAGATGTTTTTCATATTAGCATAAAACTATAATATGGTCTAAAAACTGATTTAAAAAGAAACTAGTTACATAAAAAGCTGAATGAGAATAAATATATAAAACTAATACCATAAAAATAGAATTGCATAAAGAAATAAAATTAAGGATATTAAAAAAATAGAAAATTAGTTGAATAAATGAAATAAAAATGTAAACGCCAGAAATTGAATTTGCTCTAGATTTTTTCAGTTTTCATACAAAGAATAGAAGTTAAAAATACAGATATATGAAAGGTGAACACAATAGGTCCCTTCATCAGCTATTCTGGAGCTTTCGGTCGTATTAAAAGATCTTTAAGGCGGATGGAGTTTTCTACCATCATCGCCTACAATTTCATGACAACTGAGCAAAGCTGTGGACGAACGTGTGGTAGACCAAAAAATACAGAAATACAGAATCAGATAAAATATAAGGAAAGATTATTGATGATTCCAGATGTGTTGATGTTGAATGTTTGTGATGAACTGAAGGAGGAAATGTTCCTTTATGTGTTGATAAAATCCTCCTACTTCTTCAGATGAATAAACTCTTTAAAAAGCCTCGTGGATCAGCTGGAAGATGCTTCAGAACAAAGCTGAAAACAGGTTGTTTGTTCTTTCTAGAGATACGAGGTTCTCACAGGACAGAGACGCTACAAACACGTGATGATCTTATAGAATAAGATGCTTTGATGTAGATTAAACTAAACAGGATATAAAGGAGATAAAATTCAACATACACATTAATACAGCAGTGATATTAATCCAGAAACATCAGATATAATAGTCAAACACTAATGGGAACATTTTACTGCACAATAAGTACTTTTACTTTTCATACTTTAAGTAATCTGCTGATAATACTTACCTACTTTAACTTAAGTAAGTTAAGTTTTTCAGTGTGGTATTAGTACTTTTGATGAAGTAAAAGATCTGAATATTTCCTCCAAATTGAAATCCGTTTTGTCACAGCAAAACGTAAAGAGGCAGTCGGACATCAAACTGATTGAAGGTCTCAGTGAAAGCACAGTTTGAAAGTCTTCATCCATTCTTCATGTTCTCCCAACGGCAGGTCTGAGGTCAGATTCATTTCTCCTGCCCAGAGGACGGACTAATGACTCACAGCGACATGTAATCTGTGGCTGTGAGGAAAGTGTGTATCAATCAGGTTAATGAGAGCGTTCGCCTGCAGCAGCTCACACACTCACCGTCAGATTCACTTCAATTAGCTTAGCTCGTTAGTGGGAGGGGGGCGTGGCCTAAACAGATTTAATTTTTCAACAAACACCGAATCCGACATCAAGACGCCAAGCTGAGGAAGGGTGAGGCCTTCTGAGCGGTAATCAGTGGTGGAAGAAGTATTAGGATCCTTTACTGATGTAAAAGTACTGCATTCAAAACCGTACTTAAGTAAAAGTATACTTTCAGCTTTGTGACGATGCATTCTCCAGCTCACCCAAGAGGCTTTTTAGGTAGTTTATTCAGCTTGAGAAGAAATTTCCTCGACACATAAAGAAACTCTTCAGTTTATTACAAACATTCAATACATCTGGAGATACGCAGATGAAGAATTATAATCTGAACCAGCAGTTTAATGACAAAATGTCCTCATATGAAGGTTTGAACTCAGAGAGGGTTTTGTGTGTTTTTGGGGGTGGAGGAGGTTGGACGTGACCTTGGTTGATGACATCATGTTAGCAGTGTGTGTGTGTGTGTGTGTGTGGATGAAGGGGGGTTCGTGTTTTCAGTAACCCTTCCTCTGTGCGTGACGATCCATCACGCAGCAGAGCGTGGAGCAACAGGAGCTCACATAAACACCGTGACTGCTGTGATTTTTATGTATTTTTTTCAGATGTTGTGTGCAGTTGCTTTTATTCAACACAGAGCTCCAGTTGAGGCTGTTATTGGGTTATTTTCAGGATCAAAATTCTTCTCTGAACAATGTGCATTGTCTCTGTCGAATAAGCAGCGGTGGAATGTAACTAAGAACATTTACTCAAATGCTGCACTAAAGCTCACATTTGAGGTACTTGTACTTTACTTGGGTATTTCTTTTCATGGCACTTTGTACTTCTACTCCGCTACATTTGTCTGACAGCTTTAGTTACTTTACAGATTAAAAATATATGAAAAAATATAAGTACAGCTGGCATTATTAGTCCATTGGTTTATTAGTTGACTGACTGGCAACTTTTTTGATGGCGTAAGTCATTTTCCATGTAAACTGTACTGTTTACCTCATTAAGAATGTAATAAGTATTTGAGGCATTAGTTTTTTCTTTTCATGTCAATTTCTATTTCTTCTTCACCACATTTATGATTGTTGTTATAAATTACAGTGTATACAAAGTACAGCTCAAACAATTAGTATATTCAGCAATTTTTCAATTGGAAGAAAATAAAACAAGTAGTTTGTCATGTAAAAATATTTAGTGGTTTCAGCTTCACAAATGGGAAGATTTTCCATTTTTCCTTTTAACATTTTTTAATAATTTAATAATTCCTAAAACAACCAACGGTCCTTTAAGTCACATTTCATTTCAAAGCAGATTCTCTCAAAGTGCTGCTGCCTCCAATCGTTGAGCTGAACTGGACTTTTCTTAAGATGACAAAATGTCAGACTGTTCCTTTAAACAACAAAAGGTGCAAATACTTATAATTCAACTTGTGAGTGTAGATAAACTTCATTTAAACCAAGCTGAGAATGACCCTTTCAATAAACTGTCCTTCATCTGTCTTCAGAGTCCAAGAAGTTAATTTCCATGAATGTTTTACTTCCCCCCCATGGCCTCACATATTCCCCCTCCCACCTCGTCAACTTTTACACAAGTCTGTCTATAAAAAGTGCAGCCGAAGAAGGATCCGGCGTCGTAGAGTTTTCTGCTGCGGCAGAAATCTCCCTCAATCGGTTTGAACGTCTCAACTCGGGTCAAGACTGAAGCCCGTTATGGAGAAGGCGGAGTAGCGTCAGGGTTTCATTCTCCCAGCAGTCCAGTAAAGCTCGTCCATAAATCCAAACAACGCTTGCTGTTTGGAGCGGCGAAGGGGAGTTCTCTGGACTCCAGGGAACGAAGGGGAGAATGAGACCAGCGCTGTTATACAGACGTTAAATATTTTTGGCTTGAAGCAGACCGAAGCTGACACATAGTATTGTCATCGGGCGAAGAGTGAAGTTTTTTGGAGGATTGGTTTCATTGCTCTATTGTGTGTTCGGATTCTCAGAAAAGCTGTTTGTCAGCGGCCCGGCCTGCCGACAGCTCAGACTGCTGCAGCCACAGTCTACAAATGAAAAGCATTCCTGCGGGTGTCTTTCAGATTTTGGAAAGAAAACAGAGCAGCTTGATCAAATGTTCAAACACAATTAGCTCAAGAAATATATATATATTCTGCTTGCAGGATCCTTTGTGTCTTCTTCTTCGTTGTTTCATCAGATGTGCGGCTTGATCTCGGAGCCCATTAGAGAGCAGCTGTGGTTCTCTGTGCCCAGCGATGACAGAGCCAGTTCATGTGAAACTCCACCACTTCTCACCACAACAAGGTGATTCTCCAGTCGCCTCAGAGGGAGTTACAGGCTTTAGAGCTCTCTGGCACCCCAGGACTCAGTTCATGCCTCTAACCGGTGTGAACGACGGGTGGCCAAAGTGTCAAAGTGTACTTTGTTTTTTTTGCCACACTACTAGCAGGGTTTCTAGGGATGGCATGTTGATTGGTCGGTCAGTCGTCCACTTCATCCAGCGTTCGTAGCTGCAAAAACAATTATGAGCTGTAATTTGTACGTCTCCCACGAAATCAAATCGAATGTAATCCACGTAATAATGGACTGTAAAGGGTGTGAAGGAGGGGTCTTTCCAGTCTTTCACCCAGGAGACCGCTGTTCTTTCCCCGTGTGACACGAGAAGTCAACGTTGATTTATTTGTCACGTTACTTCCGTACTTCAGTAACATCACTTCTGTCGTTATTTTAAACCAAATGACGATCTTTTCCTCGATATAACGAAGTAGTTTTGCTGCCTAAACCTAACTGAGTTTCCTGTGAAGATGGAACTTTATTTTAAAAAGAGCGTATGCGTGTAACGAGCGGAAATTGACACATGTTGCTGCCTTTCATAGAAAAACGCACAAAGAACTTTTCGTAGGATGTCGTACAAACCGTTGTGTGAGGATACGTTGAAAGCCCGCGCAGGACGTGAGGAGTGATGGGTCAAACAAAAAAAACTGTCTTTCACCCACGAGACAGCTTTTCGTTCCCCGAAGTCAACGTTGGTTTATTTGTTATGCCAGAAACGTCACTTCCGTAGTTATTTTTAACCCAAACCACAATCTTTTCCTAAACCTAACCAAGTATCTCACTATGTGCCGCTAGCATCACGGACGGCGCTATTAAGAGGCTAGTGGAGGTTAGCTCAACCAAAATGCTCGTAAAAATATAATGTTGAAGCTTTGTTTAAACTTGTATACTTATTTTATTTCATTTTTTATTGCCAGGTTACTTTGGTTGACAATGAGAGAAAATGAGCGAGTAAAGCAGAGACAGAAGCCTCTTAATTAGCGTTATAAGCATTATTGTTATAATACAGTTTGGTATTTTCCCTGAAAAATAGTGAGATACAGTTGAAAGCTTTGGAAAACGCTGGCGGACTCCACCACTAACAATAGTTAAACGTGTTGAAAAAAGTGGTTTAATGTCGTAAAAATCTGGAGGATTATATAACTTTATTCTCAGAGGAGGCAGATTTAGAGACTCGTATGCTTCATATTGGAGGGCAGTGATTGTTCTGGAGGCCTGCAATGTGTTCTCATAACACGTTTCAATTTCCCGCTCTCGTCACATGCAGACTGTCTTTTCAAAATAAACTTTCGTCTTTACAGGAAACAAATTGGTTAGAATGAGGCAGCAAAACTACTTGGTTATATTCAGGACAAGATCGTCGTTTGGGTTAAAATAACGACGGAAGTGCAAAAGTTATGTGACAAATGAATCAGCGGTCTTCTGATGTAAAAAGGTCGCCGCTTGATGGACCCATCCAGCTCTGTGTGTGGCTTCTTCATGATTACTAGGACAACATCCGAAATAATTCCCTTGGATGTCTATGAATTACGACCCATTATTTGGATGAGAACAGCCTGTTCGGAGGGAGGAACTTGTTTCTTTAGGTGTATCCTGTTTTCTCATCAGAAATCTGCCCCTTTTGCTGTGACCTCACAACACGAATGAACCCCTAAACTTAAAACTTAAAGACGTTTCCTCTTCGGCCCCCTCACACGGTCTGCGTGTTCCTCTGCTCCCACTCTTTGTACTCCTCTCAAAAACAAAGAGCTGGGACACCATCTGACATAAATTACAATGGGCCAGTCAGTGGCAATAAATGCAGCATTAAGCTCGGCCCAAACACACACGCAGGCCTGCACGCTGAAGCGGGCACTTTGTGGGCGACGTCTTGGGCGCCTTTCAGATGGATGTGACGGAGCCACTTATCGTGGAGTTTATAGGCCGGTAATGAAACAGTAACCGGAGTCGTTTGCACGCATTAAAGTGGGTGTTGAAGTGGAAATGTGCAGGGAGGCTCGTGGAGCATTACACTTGAAGTGCGGCGAGCTGTAAACCGTGTACTCTGGACTCTCGACGGGAATTCTTTTTTTAAGCTTGCGATAGAGGAAATGTTGCCCATCTCCGTCTGTTAACCGGCTGCAGCTCAAAGGGAAGACACTGGATACATGACGTCATGTCTGCCTGACTTTACTTCAGTCTGCAGACCTCGTCCAGTTTCACTTTTCAAAACCCTTGTCCTCTTAACTGAGCCACATCTGCACGTTTTTAGACACCCCATCTTGTCCATATCTTTAAGCTCTGGAGTCGTTTTTATTAACTCTATTTAAGGAAAACTATACCTTTAAATGCCCCAAAGCAGATATTTTTCCAGCACATTCAAAGGAAACTAGTCTGATACGAAAGTTTCCACTGAATTGTTTTGTTCTTGCCTTATTCTCAGCTAAATCGTTCCCATTGTGTGTCTGTCAGTAACAAAAGGCTGAAACACATTGAGTTTCTTGGAGGCTGAAAAAAAACAAAATCTTTCCAGAGAGAAAGAAAAACAAACAGCTTCCCGGAGTCAATCAGCTTTTCCAGACAGGTTTGACCTTGGATACGTGGAACGTGGGATGGATGCGCATGGCTCTGGGGAGCTTGAGCATTACTGCCGCCGGGTTGATGATCCTCTCAATCTCGAAAGGCCCGATGAATCTTGGGCCCAGCTTCTTGGACTCCACCCGCAAGGGTAGGTCCCGGGTTGACAACCACACCCTCTGACCCACCTGGTAGATGGGGGCTGGAGTGCGGTGTCGGTTAGCCGCTGTTGCATAGCGGTCAGCAGACCGGAGCAGGGTTGCTCGGGCCCTTGCCCAGGTCTGGCGGCAGCGGGGGATGAATGTCTGGACAGAAGGGAAGGAAACCTCCTTCTCCGATGCGTGGAACAGAGGTGGCTGGAACCCATAAGCACACTGGAAAGGTGACAAGCCTGTGGCAGAGCTGGTCAGGGTGTTATGAGCGTACTCCACCCATATCAACTGGCGGGACCAGGAGGCAGGATTCTGGGAGTCCATGCAGCGGAGGGCTGTTTCCATCTCCTGATTCTTCCTCTCCGTCTGACCGTTGGATTGGGGGTGAAACCCCGAGGACAGAATCACAGTGGCCCCCAGCAGAGTGCAGAATTCCCTCCAGAAGATGGAGGTGAACTGAGGACCTCGGTCGGAGACCATGTCGGTCCTCTGGATGCCCGGGGTGGCAGGTAAGTCTAGAGGAGTGTACCCACTGGAGGACGTCGGATCGAAGGCCCTGAGGGACGAACAGGCGGTTCGGAGGGCACGCGCTGGGACCGGCTTGACCCCTAGTCGCGGCCCTCACTAATTCCTCAATCTCCCAGGTGAGGACGGCTACTAGGCAGGAGGCAGGAAGGATGGACGAGGAGCCAAAGGTAGGTTCCTCCTCCCCCTGGAACTGACGGGAAAGGGCATCAGGCTTGACATTGCGGGACCCGGGGCGATAGGAGAGCGTGAAGTGGAACCGTGTGAAGAATAACGACCACCTGGCCTGTCGGGAATTGAGTCTCTTGGCTGTGCGGATGTACTCAAGGTTCTTATGGTCGGTCCAAACCAGAAATGGGAGCTTGGTCCCCTCCAACCAATGATGCCACTCCTCCAGGGCCAGCTTCACTGCTAGTAGTTCTCTGTTACCAATGTCATAGTTTCTCTCAGCGGGGGAAAGCTGACGCGAGAAAAAGGCACATGGATGGAGCTTTTGGTCAGTGGCCGAGCGCTGAGACAGGACACCCCCAACCCCTATGTCGCAATATAAACAATCTAGTTTCTGCCAAAGTCAGAACAGTTTTGGTTGTTTTAACATTACAGATTTCTTTACTAGTTTTTTTATTCATGCACCAATCAGGATTTAGCAACATCTGACTCAGTATCTGATAATGGTTGATCGGTTGTTTGGTCACTGTCAATTAAATCTGATCAAACAACACCCACACGGTTGTAATGGAGCTGTTTTTTTAGACTCTCGATAAATGTTTTGTGTGTCTACGTTTTTATTTTGATGGTTGCTTATTTAGTCGTGACTATTTATTGTTAGTATCCAGACCTCGTCCTGTAGCTGCACTCTGACTTACAAACAGGTTTGATTGCAGCAGATGAGAGTTGGTACCGCAGTTTGCAACCCGGAGGCTCTCTGGCACTTCTAAGCAGACAGTGATAGATTGGTGAGATTAGAGAGCAGCATATCTGACACATGCTCTCTGATCCGCCAGCCTGAAAGTGCTCAGTCCTTTTTCTTCGGATCGCATTTCAAAGACGGACAATGTCTGCTGGGAAAAAAACAGTAATTTAGCCGCTGCCACTGTAATGTAAAAACCAGGTAGCTGCCTCTTTCCTTCCTGACAGCTCTGCCACGGATTCCTCTCTCAGTGCATCAAACCTGTTTTCTTTAGAGCAGCAGGATATTCTATCCGGATGCACAGACCATGAAATATGGTGCGTGTCTGTGTTTGGCTGCGAGCCAGGCAGAGGGTCGCCATGTCGGCCCAACGATGAATCGCTCAGATTTCACCTCAGTCCACACAGTTGGCGAGTTGGAAACAGGGCTGCACTCTTTTGGAAGACAGTAAATGGTGGCTGGGTTGTTTTTGAATGTTAATGTTTAAATCGTTTCAGAGGCGGTCTAATGTTGGGTTCCCAATTCCCCCTCATCTTATGTACGGGTGTGATTCACAATGACTTGATGTTGTAGAATGTTTTCTTTTAGTAGTCTCAGTTTAAACGTTTCACAGTTGGACTCGGTCCTGATTGGCTCCTCGCTGTGAAATCCCACCAATCCAGGTCACTTTGGGTCAACCGTCAGGAAGTCAATCATGTACTGGATGTGAAGAAAAACAACAGAAGCAGCAGGACAATTTAAAGCACCAACGTATCTGATAAATATAAACACGTTTGCATTTTATGAGGGAAAAGTGCAAAATAGTATTTCAACTAACAACTAAAACTATTGAAAAACATACTTGGATTTATTTGAGTTTGGTTAGTTGTATTGAGTTTATAATAATAAATAATAGTCATACTAATTATAGTAATAATAAATGATTAAATCTTTTCTCACAAACGTCACATCTAAACGGCTTCTCACCTGCGTGGACTCTTGTTTGGGAATCTACCTTTTGCTTCACTCTAAATAATTCCTCACAAACCAGACAGCTGGAGGACCTTTGCCACAGTTACATATCATCTGTCTCTGAAGTGACCTTTGCCAGCATTACATCCACCATCACCTGGAGGGGCCTCCTTAGATTTCAGAGCATGTACAGCAGACTCAGGTGCCCTGGTCTCCTTAAAATCACTGTCACTGTCTTTCGTTTCAGTTTCAGGATCTGGCAGAGGTGCTTGCCAGTCATCATAACTGACTTCAGTCTCAGAAGAGTCTGAAGCCGTTTCATCAGTTTTTGGTTGTGAATGAATAACCTCTCCATCAGTTTCTGTTTTTATTCGCTTAGCTGAGCGGCTGGAAGCTCTACTTCTCTGTCCTCGTCCCTTTGTCTTTGATGAAGCTGGGAAGACTGAGGCTTTTCCTGAACTTTAGTTTATTGTAACTCACTTTGTCACATATTTTATTTTGCAAGTTGAAGAGATTTGAACGTTTGCTGAGGACTTCAAGTAAAAACCATAGTCTAAAACCGTTTGGCCAAATATCACACAGCCACTAACTGCTGCTGTTGCTACTCTCCCATTCTCTCATCAGCTAACAAGCTAAGCTGAGCTAAGCTTCAGCACTATTACATCCCTCAAATCACCTGTGTGGGGCTGTGTCGAGTTTGGTGTGAACGCACCTTTAGAATCGCAACGAATGACGGTACGTATGAGCCTCAAGAATGAGCTAAGAAAGTTAGCGGAAAGATTAACGTGAGAAAACATCCGGTTTCTTCAGCTTTATCATGGATTTAGATACATTTCATCCACATAATGTGCGTCATGATCCAGGGTTGAAGAGATGAATGTGTTACTATGTAGTGGGATACACATAATACAATAATGACGTGTAAATCAATCACCACATTAAACAGATTCTGTAGGAAATGAGATGTGTACATTTGCTTCCTTGAAATAAAACTAAATGCAGAACATGAAATAAGATAAGTGATCAGTTTACTCTGACAGGAGAGATGATCAGAAGTTCAGAGTTTTTTACCACCAGGATTAGAACAAGGACTGAAGTATGGGAGGAGTTTCTCTTTGAAGGAGCAGCCAGTGAAGGAGTAGATAAGAGCTGCAGCATCTACGTCATAGAAGGAGACCAGACCCTCCTCATAATCCACAAACACCCCCACCTTCTGAGGCCGAGACTTCAGAGAGAGACTGACTGAAGGGCCAGCAAGAGCTTCGTACTTATTTCCATTTTTCAACCCTATGGTCCAGTAACCATTCTGAGGACTCAGTGCGATCTTTCCCTTCCTGTTGATCGACTCTCTGGCCACTCCTAAATCCCACTCAGTCTTTCCTTTAACTTGAACCTCAAAATAAGATTGTCCTGAAAAGAAACTCTGCTTTCCTAAAACACAAACACAATCAGAAAATCCCTCTGGGTTGTTTGGGAGTTTCTTCTTCACGTCACCAAGTTTTGCTAGTTTCCCATAATTAGACAGGATGAGTTGAGGATGTTCTGTATCAGGATCAAGAGTCACATCCACTGCAAACTTCTGGACCCTCTTCAGCTCAGCTTTAACCAGCTTCTTTATCTTTTTACTGAGCGTCTCCTCCAGCTGAACCACAGCTCTCCTCACAGTCCCCTCATATGATGCTGGATGGACACTGACCTTTGTCCAGTCCTTGGTGGGTGGTGGGTGGTGGATGTTTGAGGACTGAACACTCTGGAGAAGATGGAGGTGGTCTTCAGAGTGTGAGAGCTTCTCCACCTCAGTGCTTCTCTTTATCAGCTCAGAGATTTCCTGATTTAGCGCTCTAATGAAAGCTTCGGCCTGTTTCTCTTTTCTTTTGTGCTTCTCTTTGATCGTGTTTATGAGATTGGCCTGAGCTCTCTCAACAGACTCCTTCAGATCAGTGAAGACCTGAACACCTTCTACGATCTCTCGGTTTGCATCTTCCTCACTGAGGTTGACTGAGTGTCTGATCTCCTGAATCTTCAGTTGCCTCTTCTGGATCATCTGCTGAATTTCAGCCTCTGTCTTCCCCAGTTCGGCCATCTTTCCTTCATATTCTTCTTTCAGAGGAACAAACTCGTGCGTCTTATGATCTAAAACGGGGCAGAGCGTGCAGACACACATCTGGTCGGTCTTACAGAACAGCTCCAGAGGTTTATCGTGCTTCGTACACATCCTGTCTTCCAGGTTCTTCACAGGGTCGATCAGCTGATGTCTTTTCAGGCCTGACATTGTCAGATGAGGCTCCAGGTGAGTCTCACAGTAGGAGGCCAGACACACCAGGCAGGACTTCAGGGCCTTCAGTTTGGTTCCAGTGCAGACGTCACAGGGAACTTCTCCTGGTTTGGACTCTTGTTGCTCTGAGCTGCTGGTTTTCTGTTGAGGTGACTGTCTGAACTGATCAACCATCTCAGAGATGAAAGTGTTGACGTGCAGCTCAGGTCTTGAGATGAAAACCTTTTTACACATTGGACACATGTGCTGGTCGTTGGCATTCCAGTGTTCATTGATGCAGTTCTTGCAGAAGTTGTGTCCACATGATGTGGTGACTGGATCAGTGAACACATCCAGACAGATGGAGCACAGGAACTGATCTTCAGATGACAGATAGTTTGCAGCAGCCATATCTACACAAAGTGTGGAAGAAAAGAAAAACATTTAATTCAAAATAGTTTAATTATTTGTTTAGAAAGGAAATAAGTATGATTATTTTTATATCTTTTAAGTAAGCAACCAAGATCAAAGTCGTGCTGACAAGTTCAAGCTTGCTACTCTCACAAAGCAGCACAGAATAAGTCTAATTTGTGTTGAAGAACAGCACTGCTAACACGTTTAGTTTTGAATATTTGTTTGAATAGAAACCAGTGTGATTACCGTTCTTATAAGTATAACACAAGATATTAGAAATGTTGTAATCATATACTGTATAATGTGTTTGGACCGAGCCGTGAGAAACAGAGATCATTCAAAACGTGTTTATTAGATCGCTGCTCTCGCAAAACAGTCCAGAATATCTCCACTTCCTGTTGTGTAGACGGCATTTTGTTACATTCTAGCAGTTTACCTGATGACAAACGCATCACATTTCAAAAGCTGCTTCACATTAAGAGCCTCCCACTGGTTCTCTGGTGGAAGGCTTTTAATGTGAAAGAGCTAGAGGAAGCAGATGAAGCAGAATGTAGGAAGCGATCAGTGAACAGTAATAACAGCAGGAAAGTAGCAGTGAGACTAAAGTTCAAACCACAGAGATTCAGCTACAAGTTGCTAAAGTCCTGAGACTGTTCAAAGCTGTTAAAGTGAGTTACTGTATAGTGGGACTGTGGACAAACAGACAGTTATATTGTGAACAATTGATCAAGTCTGAAGTGAAAAGAGTGGAACTTCCTGCCTGAGTGAAGTTCCAGTTTTGTGTTAATCCTGGTTGTTGAAAGTGTAAATATGATCCGCTGTACTCACCAGTGTTTGGAAGAGACTCTGCTGTGTTGTTGAGAAAGACCTGATGAAGTCACTTTCGTTTCTGGAGTGTGACGTTGCAGCTCTTCTCTTCACAGTGTAGCTCCGCCTCTTAACTGGTGAGGTTTTCTTTACTTCCTCTGATTTACACGGAAATTGTCGGGGGAAACAAAATGAATGTGGCGCAAAGGTGGTGCTTCACAGTGTGATTCTCAACTGGTGGGTCGAGAACCAGGACCCGTTTTCAGTGGGTCGCGGGCCCTTGCCTGACAAAAAAAAAAAAAAAAAGAAAGTTGTGATTTTATTTTGAAGGGGATTTTTCCAGCATTTACGGCACTTGTTCAGCGGTGCAGGAAAAACACCGACCAATGCGTTGTGAATTACATCACGTGATGCAGCTCAGCCAATCAAATATGGGCATTCTGACAAGTTTCCTGATTGAGTGAGATGTACGCACACCGTGACACACGGGGGAGAGACGATATAGATAGCAGAGCAGGACTGTTGAAGTGTGAGTTGTGATAGTTAAATCACGACCTCCAAAAGGGAAAAATGTCCAGAGAGACCAGAGTCATTAGACTCTGACTGGACAGACTCATATAAGTGAATTCTTCCCACACTCATTTCTCTTTTTAGAAGATGAGAAAAATATAATATTATGGCTTTACACTTCACCCTGAATGAACTGAATTTAAAGCTGCAGGGCATTTCAGTGAAATACATTTTTCTAAAATGAATTCTGTTATGTAATGTATTCTTTAATCCAGCGTTATTTTACTTGAAATGAGAAGATCATTTATTTATGTATAATTTATAATCCATCCAGTTAAATTTGAAAACTGAGAATAATAATTGTTAAAATATAATTGATGTGTACTTTCTTTATTTGATTTGACAGTTGTTTACTACACAGAGACGTTACTACTACTAGACTTCTTGAATATATATTCATATATATATATATATATATATATATATCAGACGGGGACTGACAGGAACAATTTCTCTGCACAAGAGAGCTCCCTACTATATGACTGCAGAGGACATTTTCAGCTCAGGTTCAAACTGCACCATCTTTTCATTAAATACATTTCAGAAGTTGAAAATTTGGGTTGCGGCTTGTCATTAAGGGGTGATAGTGGGTCCATATATATATATATATATATATATATACATACATATATATTTATATATTGTATAGGTGTGACATCACAGCAGTACCGAAGTTTTGACGGCTCGTTTAAAGGCATAGTTTCTGAACTCGGGCTGTGTATTTCTCCATGAAAAGATGTGAAAATCTCACTTTTTAAAACAGGGATTTAAGGATTCAGGGATTCTAGGATCATTTATTGTCATTATGCAACACAGGGATGCTCAACGAAATGCAGTTGTAGCCCGTGTACAAGATAAGAAAAAAATAACAGTAGTGCATCAGGAGTACTACTTTTCATAATAAGGGACCTTTAAGATGGAATTTAAGAACATTTGTAGACTTCAGCTGCCTCCACTAATCATAACTCAATGAGCCAGTCACTTTGCATGTGTTTTTTTTTGTGTGTGTGTTTTTTTCCCAAATGGCATTCATCTGATTTTGAAGTGAGCTTGTTTTCAGCAGCAGCATCAGTGCGCTCACATCACAGTGTGTATATACTGTCGGCCCAGCGGGACGGGACGCGCTAATCCCTCCTTTGGGGGAAACGTTGGAGGAAGAGGAGAGCTGCTGCTGACAGCTTCACAAACAACCCCCGCTGTCGTCTGCTGCACGGACCCGGCCTGTAGCTGCACTCTGAACACACACTTATAACTGATGTCTAATGTCTTTCTGAGATTTACTGCTGCTCTGACACTCTCATGTTTAGTCATGATGATCGTAATGGATCTTTAGACCAAACCCCCTCATGATTTTAGGCCCGTTCATAAATATGTATTCCTGCAACGCACACAGCTGTGTCAGGTCAAGGCAATTTTATTGATATAACCCAAAAATCCAAGTAAGTACAATTTTGAGGTACTTTACTTTGCATATTCTGCTACTTTATACTTCTTCTCCACAACATTTTAGAAGCAAATATTGTACTTGAGAGTATTAGCATCAAAATATACTTAAAGTATCAAAGTAAAAGTACCTACCACGCAGAAAATCACATTTCAGATTTATGCAAGATATGACTTGAGCCTTTGTTTCACATTTATTCTAATTACTTTATATACAGCTGTTTAGTTTAACCTATAATTATATCATATAGCAGGATGTAAAAGTTGATTTATATTTTATATTAATAATCTCAATCTGCAAAGTAATTTAAATAATCAAGTAAATGTAGTGGAGTTGAAGTATGTATAAGGTAGTATAAAATGGAAATATTCATGTAAAGTAGGCCTCAAGCACCTTGAATGTGTATTGAAGTAGCTTATAGTAAATGTACTTAGTTACATTACACCACTGATATTGATTAATTAGTTATTTCATTAATTGATACAACTGTTTTAACAACTTTTTAATGTTAAAAATAAACCACGGCTAGACTAGTGGTTTAGATGCAATTCTGTGAGCGGAATATCCGAGCAACTTTGTTGCTCTTGAACGCACCCTCGAAAGGAACCCTGGGAAAGACAAGATGGCGGGACGTTCAAAAACACTGCCGACTGGCCGAATTTACAACCAAATAAACTGTAAATAAACAAAGCACAACTCCGCGTTGTAAACCGCAAGCAAGTCGACCGACACACACCGGCACTGGCCGGTAAACCATGAACCGGAGCCGCAGGACGGTTGACGCTCCGGTCGGTCCGACGGGCTCCCCGCTGCACACGGCCCCATCAAAACCAAACCGACTGAGGAGAAGCTTCAGGCAGACTGAGGATGTGGACTCTCCAACGGGTAACGTTACAAGGCCCGACGACGTCCCGCCAGACTACACGGAAATATTCCGCTTTTTTTGGGGTTTATTGTACATGCGAGAGATAACTTGCGTCACACAACGTGACTAAATGCATTGTTTACAAAGCAACGGTTTCAGTCTTCAATTCGGCTTATAACAAGATTCACCACAGTTACAGTCATGACTGTAAAATATGAACTAATAAATGATTTGCCTCTTTATTTCCGTGTCACGTGACATTGGAAAGCCGTGTGAAATAAAGTGTAGCGCTGAATTCATACATTTTTATTCGTTTAAACATAGTAACATGAAACATAGGCACAACAATTAGGTTAGTCAGACAAAAAAATAAATAATACTGATAAAAATAAATAAATAAGAATATTAAAAGAACAGCAGATAAAAATAAACAATAATAAAATACGTCTTCCATGCTAACACAACTATATTCAATTTCCAGACTTTTTAATTTCCAGTGTCCTACTGAAGTGTCCTTGAGCAAGACACCGAATCCTTACCGACCTCTCTGAGTGCATAAATACTCTTTAACGGAAGTCAAATACACTGAGCAGCCAATGTTGTTGTTTGTTAATCTGAATCTGTTATTCGTATTTTTCTTCTCCTGGATCTCCTGCAGAATTTAAGACCCCGACCAGGATCCCCAGATCCAGATCCAGAGCCGGAGGTGGTTTCAGTGTTGAGTCTCCAAACAACGACTGTGACTTTCAGCAGGACATCATCTGGGACGCCACCTCGCCTTCACCCAACAGACACGGTAAACCTCAATGCAATTGTGATGTGGATATTTAAAGGGTTGCTCTCCAGAAAGTTGAATGAACTTCATGTGTTGCAGTTAATCAGTTAGCCATCATTTTGATTTACTTTAGGAAACAGAAAAGGCAAACATCTGATGTTTCCAACCACATTTCTTTGTTTTCTATCAACAATTTTGGAATAATTACTGTTGGAGGTTTGTTTTTTGGATATAAATAGCTGTATCTAGAGCTGCGTGGTGACTCTGTATGTCTTTGCAGGAAAAAGAGGCAAGAATCAGAAGCCTCCTGTAGTTGTGGACATCTCAGAAATAGTTAGCAGGATCGCTCCAAAGGTCAGTAACACGGCTGGTGAGATTAAATATCACCCCCCAAGAACATTTCTATTCTTGGACATGCTTTGTAAAGGGTTAATAGTGTCTTCACTGTTCATGACTATGCTCTGCAGAGTCAATAACCTGCGTTTGTTTACAGTGTGTTGTGTTGTTTGTTGTGTCTCTGAAAGCACGGCAGGCCGACGGTTGCGGAGCCGACTTTACAGCAGTGGATCGGAGACAGCGCCACCATTCCCTGCACGCCCGATGTTCGAGTTCCCAGACCCAAGAAGAAATCCCCGCGGTAGGTTCAGAAGAGGCAACGGATACCAATCTGTTTCCTCTTGACCGTAACGAAGCTTCATCCTCATCTTCATCCTCTCATTAGAAGCCTACAGGCTGAATATAGCTTTAACTTCACACTGTGACTTCACTGAGTGTGTTTACACGGGCGTTAGTATCCTGGTCGTGATCAGGTTTCTAGAATATTTACTCATATTTACTGTTTTACTGCGGTTAGCAGCCAACAGCGCAAACAACGGTAACAGTGCTGACAGAACATCTCTCCGTGTCATCCCAGTAAACCGATGGTTCTGTTTCTCCACAGGCCAAACGGAGTGGACGACCTGCTGAAGCTCGCCAAACAGTTCGACTTCAACATGTTTCGTCAGGATGAAGAAGACGTGGAGAACCTGCACCGGCAGAGTCTGGAGCTCCTGTCGGAGGACATCTTGGATTTGGAGAACGATGATCAAAACAACGTTTCACTGTCGCTTCCCGTGAATTATCAACCGGCCGTGAAGGCGGACGAGCAGCTCCCCCTGGATCAACATATGGAGGACGATTTGGATTTCCTGTTTGACGGACCGACCCAGCGCTTAAGCGGAAATGTGAGTCAGGTTTCGTCAGCTCTGCCGTCACAAGTTAAACCTGCTCCCAAAGAGGCTTCTGGGAAACCGCCCGCTTCCTCACACGGTCCCACTTCTGGTGTCTCCACGACGAACGCTAAAGTCACTTCAGCGAAAGACGAGTTTGAGGACGACTGGGAAAACGATGACTTGCTGAACGACTCGTTAGTGTTGGAGATGACACAGAATCCACAGAAGTTCACCGATCCACAGCACTGTTCAACCCAGAAACCACCCAGTCAAATACACAATCACAGGGAAAGTCCAGCAAACGTAGTCCAGTCTGTTTCTAAAGGGGAAAAGGACAACGTGAGACAAAGAACGACGTTCAAACTGGACTCTAATCCTAGTTTTTCTTTCAACAGAATCCAGACGCACTCAGAAACAGTTAGAGACTCTCAGCAGAGCAGGTTTCCTTCTGGTCACAGTGTTTCAGTCGAGGCGGGATCTCGGCGTACCGGGCAAACATCAAACCCGGCGAAGTCCGATCCACAGAAACCACCGTTTCATCAAAGGACTTCTGTTGCCAAATACAACGCGACAGCATCGAACACATCAGCGTCAAAAAACGCCCAAAGCTTTCCAGTGAAACCTGCGACCGTGTCGTCCCGCGGCGAGGCGCCTGCTGTCTCCGAGGACCCGTCCCCGCTCTTCTCCTCTGACCCGGTTTGGGACGACCCCGCCGACGACGACCTGCTGTGTGAAATGTGCGAAGACGTGGAGAACCGGCTCCACGGCGCGGAGAATTTGTCCGCCAAGCAGACTCCCCCCGGGAGTCACATGTCAAACCAGAGAGCTTCTTCGCCGCTGGCCAACAGGAACCGACTGCCGGCCGGTCGGCAGACTTTTGACCCCAAAAAACAAACGCCCGCAAGTCTTCCCTGTGCTTCAGGAAGACCGGCTGGCAGTTCGTTGACCGGTAGTTCCGTCTCTAACATCGCTGCAGGTGTACAGATGACGGATTCTTTCAGATACACACAAACGAAAAACCCTTCCGCCTCCACGAACGGCTCGACGTGGACGCGGGGGAGCAGCCGGGTCCAGTCGGCACCGCGGGGAAACCCCGGCAAAGACCAGTTCACCTTCAGGAAGCCAGACAAGCCGGTTTCTACAGTGACCAGCAAAGGTAAGAGCCCGTTCCTGCTCCAGTAGTCTGTAATGTCACAGCAGCACAGATAACATCAGAGACGTTTCTACCATAAATAACACCTATATTTTCATTTTATTCACATCATTTCCAGTTAATTCCAACAAATTCCTGATCATTTTCATGGAAAGTTAGTCGCCATGTTGAGAGCCGTGTGGAGGCAACAGGGACGCTCTGAGTTCTGTATTGATCATCCTAAAGGGAACCTGCTCTGTACCTTTTTTAACCCCCTTTTCATTTGTCGTCTTTTAGATATTGTTTTAATCGTCTTCGTGAACAACCCTCAAATTTTGCTCATCCAGTAGTGTTTGTGTTTTTCTGCAGTTGTGGGTTCGTGTTCAGCAGC
Source organism: Anarrhichthys ocellatus (assembly GCF_004355925.1). Taxonomy (NCBI): domain Eukaryota; kingdom Metazoa; phylum Chordata; class Actinopteri; order Perciformes; family Anarhichadidae; genus Anarrhichthys; species Anarrhichthys ocellatus. The sequence goes on from NW_022280142.1 coordinate 541,507, forward strand.
AGAGATCGAGCAGAAGAAGCAGCAGGCGATGGAGAGAAGACGACAGCGACTGCAGGCCGCCCAACACCACCGAGCTCCCACCTGACGGAGTGAACCGGCCTTGTGTCGCCTCACAAACCTGTCTCACCTCGCCTGTCTCACCTCGCCTGTCTCACCTCGCCTGTCTCACCTCACCTGTCTCACCTCACCTGTCTCACCTCGCCTGCCTGGAGAGTAAAACAGACTACAAAACTGCTGGCAGAGCTCCACCTGTTCAGCGCTGCTGTTAGCTGTTAGCTCTGTTTGTTAGCAGAATACATTTCTGATGACTTTGTCAGATGTTTCGCCAACATTTGTCGTACAAATATATAAAGATTATACTGTACACGTGCTGTAATTTGATGTTTATGTCGTATTTCTAATTTCTTTTTTAGAGGGGGATTAGGTGTGTGTGTGTGTGTGTGTGTGTGTGTGTGTGTGTTGACAAGTACAGAGTTGCAGTCAGGACGTACTTAGCCTAGCTTAGCGTAAAGACTGTAAGCAGAGGGAAACAGCTAGCATGGCTCTGTCTAAAATACATCTAGCAACACCTCAAAAGCTCACTGAGGCGAGGCTAGCAGTTTCCCCCTGCTTCCATTCTTTAAGCTAAGCTAGGCTAACCACGTCCTGACTCCAGGTCTGTACTCACTCAACACAGACACAAGATTGGTATCGAAACGCATGGAAAGAAAAGCAGTTAAGTTGAACTTTTTCCTTTTTAAGGACAGATTATACTACAACAGTTTGGGGGGTAATTTGTACTGAGGAGATGGCTAACAGTTTAGTTCATGCTAGCACTTTCCCCCTGCTTGCAGTCTTTATGCTAAGCTAGGCTAACCACATACCGAACGGCTCATGTAAGACATTCTTATTGTCAAATTTATTTCTCGTTTCTTTTTTGATCATGAACACGAGGAGTCACTTTTCTAACCCGTATGTCTACGTCTGTTTTTCTAGTTTATTCACTTTATTTTCTGTGAAGCACTTTAACTGATTGGAAAGTGTTTCCCCAATAAAAGTTTTATTGTTGATTTCATCTTTGGTTGTGGTGTTTTTTATTATTAGTCATGTGATCCAGAGAGGCACCGTGAAGAGCCTCAGATCAGTTTGGTTCAGGTCTTAGCCTTTTTACTATTATTATTATGCTGCATTCACGTCCTCTTCACCGACCCGTCTGTCCAAGTTCCAACTTCCAGAGAGAACCGATCAGTCTGTCGCGTAAATCATTAAATTAACAGATAGTATTTGTTTGTATTTTCACCACCTGCAAATGTGAAAGTAATCAATGACAGTGCTGTCAGACAGCAAAATAAAATAGAAAATACTAGAAAATAAATACAGTTTCAGTACAGTTACTGTGCAATGATAAGTTGCTCCACATTTGATCAGTGTTGGAATAGGCTGTGTACTTAAGTAAAAGTACTACGATGTACTCTGTTCCAAGTAAAAGTCCTGTATTAAAAATCCTACTCAAGTGAAAGTACAGAGTATCAAAAATAGAACGCCCCTGTTAGTGTTG
>NW_022280142.1:543053-553851 GCF_004355925.1 Anarrhichthys ocellatus
CTTTAGTGTTGTATTTTACATTACTATTGTACTTTAATGTTGTATTTCATGGAGGTGAAGCTAATTTAACAACAATGGATCATTTTATGATCTCAACATAAACTTTGAATGCTAACCTGCGGTCCGGTGGTCCGGTCGGGCCCGTCAGCTCTCTTCATTACCAGTCTGGCAGCCGTCTGATGGAGCAGATACACCGTCCCGCCAGGTAAACCGAGCCTCGTTATCAGCAGACCGGTGTGTAACTGTAGTCCAGCACGCTGCCGCAAAATCACAGGCGCACACATGTAATCTGCCTCGGTTTAATCACGCTGCCTTTGTCCCGAACGTATCCTCCAGGATTCACTTTACTCCATTTGTAAAGGAAGTTTCTCTGACGGTTCTCTTTGCCAAGTAGTGTTTTTTATTTAATTACAACAGCAGCCCATTTCAGAGACATCAGCTCTGACAGACTGAAAGGTTTAAATTCATGTTAATAAATCAGATTCCAGACAAACAGCAAAAAGCAGCTAGTTTAGAGATCCTCTGTAATGAATCCAAATCATTTTTAATAACTTATTAACCTGCATCGTCATGCTGTTAACATCGAATCTCATCGTCACCGTGGGTTAGCTGCAACACAAAGCTAGTTGAGCAAGTTGAAATCTAACTTTGCGCCAAATCGTCTTTTCACCTGATTGATGCGGTTGACAATGCTGGAGGAAGAATACATCCTTTACTTCATTAAAAGTACAAATACCACACTGTAAAAATACTCTGTTACAGGTCCTGCGTTGAAAATATAACTTAGGAAAATGTACTTTAAAGTATAACAACGTCACTGTGACTGTTATACTATTATATATTATTACTTATTAGATTTTTAATCGTGCATTAATGTGAAAGCAGGACTTTACTGTAGTAGTTGTTTGAGGTGGAAGTCATTTTGAATGATTAAAAATAATTATTTTCAATATGCATTTATCTGAAAAAATAAATAGTTGTAAACAAACTAAAGCTACCATATAAATACAGTAAAGGAGAAAGTAACAAGAGAAGGAAAGACTCAAGTAAAGTACTAGTGTCTGTCCGCCTGATGTGGAACTCTCCTGCCCCCTAGTGTCCAGAAAGGATTCAATGTAGCTTTAATAGAATCAGTTTAAGTGTTAACAAGACCAAACAGACACATTTTGGAGCTCAAGGTTGGCTATTTTATTAGCTAAATGTGCACACGCACGCACACACACACACACACACACACTATGTGTGTGTCATTTGATGCCTACAACAACATGGCCGAAAGTGTTTATGTCAGATCCTTTTACCGGCTGCAGTCGACACTTACCTGCAGGTGAAATTAAGTTACCTGAGAGGTGCCCTGAACTCTGGATGACCCCCCCCCCCAGTGACAGGTGAGAGGACAGGTTGGTGTGCCTCCAGCTTTTACAGACGACATCCACACTGATGAAGAGCAGCACAGGTTTCACTTTAAAGACGTTTGCTGACGTCCTCGATACGTTAACGTCGCCGGACAAACAAACAGCAACTAAAGCAATGAGTACAGGTCTATTTAAAGAGTAGAACCAGATGCCAAGGAGCAGTTAAATGCTTCTGCATTTAAATCTAAGAGATCAGACTGTGTCATCCCAAAATAATCATCATCCCAGAGAGTTCAGAAGTTATCATGTAAATATCCATACAGCTACAACAAACTAATAATGAATAATTATTACTATGTATGGCCAAACATATTTGATATGTAATGTAGCAACATAGTGATGTGTCACAAAAAAGGCATAGTATGATGTCATGATAGTCTCATATATATTCATAGTATGGTATGTAATAAAAGAAGCCATACTACAGCACAGCTGTTCATATCATATGTCATAGTATAGTATGTAAAATAAAAGTCATAGTCACATTAGAGTAGGTCATAGAAAATGTCACAAAAATTCATTGAATAGTATTTTACAAAAAAATGTGATAAAAAGTTAGTATGAACGTCATAAGATAGTATGTCATTAAAAAAGTAAACTTATAGTTTATCATAAAAGTATAGTTCGTTACAGAAATCATAGTAAAACAAAAGTCCAAAACAAATTCATAGTATGTCATAAAGCAGTCATCAATGACAGTCAAAGTTTAGTTTTTCACAAAAACTAGTATATCTCAAAATATTTCATGAAAGGTCAGCATAGTATATAATAAAATGAGTCATGAAAAACAGTCATAGTATATGTCATTAAAATGTCATATTATTGTATATTGATTAAAAAAACATCAAAAACTCATATAGTATGTAAAAAAAAAAGTCATACAGATTTCTTTAAAAATGTCCGAGTATAGTTTGTCAAAGAGTTATAGTAAGGTACGTTACATTTTTTTAAATAAAGTCATATTGTCATGAAAAGTAATCAAAACGTCAAAGTATGGAATGTCAAAAGAAAGGTTTTTTTTTTTAATTCATAGAATTCATGTCATAAAATAGTCATAGTATCATAGAAATGTCATTAAAAAGTCATAGTATAGTATGTTATACATTTTAAAAAAAAAGGCAATATAGAATGTAATAATGTTAAAAAAATGTCATAAAAAGTAAAGGATGTCATACAAATGTGAGTATCTTACAGAGAATGTAATTAAATTGTCATAAAAAGTGATTTACTGGTGTTCACTCCTCTTGTCCCTCCGTCTGTCTTCTGTAAACCCGACACATTCATGTTTACACTGAGGTTACTGTGAGGATCAGGGTTTCTGTACATGTTTTTATATATATATATATATATATATATAGACATTTTGTAAAACCTGAATGAAATGAATGACTTTTAAACATCAGGTGATCCGATGCTTCAACCGGGTGAAACAATAATGTTGTGGTACTAAATATGAAACAGTATGAAATATGTTGACATTTCTTCCACAACTATAGTAAGATGAAAACTTACCCTTTAAAAATGTTAATAGCTATAAGCCAATATTTGTTTTTGTCTACATTGTTTTTTGTGGTTTAACATGTAGCTCTACGCTGCCCCCTGCTGGTAATAACCAAGTAGTGCACGTCGGCAATGATTTGATCTCACAAAAAGCCGGAGATAAAACCCTACATTCTAATTGTTCTTCAGTAAACGTTTGATGATTAATCGTAGTTGGGAAGTCACATTTTAAAGTCAAGATCCTGGAACATTTATGAAGAGACTAGAACTTCACAGCATCTGTTACAACTTTCAAACTGTTTATTTCTCATTTTTCCATGTATGAAGTTTCAGCGATGCAGCAAAGATGAAAACAGGAGTGAAAATCTACGACTGAATCCACGTTGCCTCCATTACAAACATCCCTTTAAACCAACAGCAGACATTTCAGCACAGACCTCAAATTAAACAAGCAGGGTACCAACTGTTAATAACAAAAAATAATAAAAATAATAAAGAAAGTGAAGAAAACAAAAACATGATTTCTTCCCCCTAAAACAGAGCGAGTGGCAGGCGACTAAAAAACATTTAAGATTACAGGTTGTTTTTTTCCCATGTTTAAACCTTTATTGGCAACATCAACGTGCTTGAAATGTTCATGTTTTATTTATCACCATATGTAAACAACACGGTCTCACTGAATTTCATGAAATGAGCCAAAACTGTGAAATGCTGAATGAATGAAATACAAACAATGTTAAGATTACTTATCCTCACCATGAAACACATTATCTGATAACACAACCCCGACACCATTTCCACACGTTTAGATTATGAAACTATTACAGATAAATTAAGTTGTTTTTTAAGGGTTAAGGTTCTATTGAAGTAGCTATTGTTTAATGATTTCTAACTATTGAACATGCACCAAAAACTGTAGATTTTATTGTATAACTGTATAAAAATTCAAATATGCAAGTGGTCAAACCAGTAACACGTACACTAGCATGCGCAGAATAGATTATTTGCATTCGCAAGACATTTCACTCATTTCATTAAATTTTGAGACCAGCTTTGAAAAAAGAGCTTTAAGAAAGCTTTAAAAGCTTTTAATAAAATCTGATCTACATGCAAAGAGCAACGGGCAGAAGAAGAAGAAGAAGAAGAAGAAGAAGAAGAAGAAGAGGAGATCAGATCACACGTCATGCAAACACATCACAAGTCGTTTCAGGTAGAAAAGTCTTTTTGCAGCGCATCAGTCCATAAAGCCGGCAGTCAGCTAAACACCGAGCACAGCAGCTTGGAGCGGTTTGACGGCCATTTTTGGAGTATGAAGACGCAGACGAGCTGCAAATACACAGATTCAGTTCACTACTACAGAACATTACTGCGTTTGGTTTTTCATCACTTACAGTCGTGTCTCTGCCGATAACCCAAACCTGTACCGATGATATTTACTGAATCTCACAGGCGTTGTGTTCTTTCTTTTGTACAGATTTACGTTACTTAAATGAGTCTTTCCAACCTTTTGGGGTCCTGCGTGTTATTCAACAATCAGTGGCTTTACAGTTTCTAATTATCATCAACGCAAACATTTAAATACTAAATGAGAAATATCTGAATTTATGCACGTTTGCTTATTTTATTTCAATGTGCAGAAAATATGAAACCGTTTTTCTTGGCAAAACTCTTATTCCATAAAGCTGAGAGTTTTATGTATTAACATTTCTGCAGTAAATCTACAAACATGTATGTAAAGTAAGTATATATATATATATATATATATATATATATATATATATATATATATATTAAAGATTACTCCTCAACATTCATGCAGTGTGCTGCGTTCATGTCCCGTCGGAGTTATCGAACTTACAGGTTTCTCCGACTTGGAAACGATGTTCACGTCAACGTCTAAGTCGTGCTTAATAACACAAAAGTGCCACAAAAAGAAGAAGAAGAAGAAGAAGAAGAAGAAAGCAAACGAATATCAACGCTCATGAAGCCAAAGTGTGTGGTTTGGAAACATGTAGTGCCCGACGTCCCTCTTGTATTTCTGACTAAACGTAGCCAAACACGAGTGTAAAGTGAAGCTGTTCTTTAAGTGTAAATAATGCAATACTCCAGTCAGATAAATGCATTCCATAATACAATGACATCTCGAACATAAAGACACCGATTTTTACCTGTAATTCAACTGCATGTCGAGAGATTCTCGTTGGCACTTCATGCTGTTTGTGTTGTTCTGAAATCAAGTAACACCACCGCTAACTACACTCACCCACGGAACTTTACTTTCTCTAAGACAGACTTCCTTTGATTCTCCAAAAAAAGAAAACAATGACACCAAAATAAATATAAAAAACCCCACATACCTTGAAAAACCAGTAAAACATACAGAACACATACACACTTAAAGACACATGCACACGCACACACTCCAGCTTTCCTCCGCCAAACTGAAACCGTCGCTCTGCGCTGGGAAAAAAGCCGTCCGTCGGCTTTTAGGGTGCGACGAGTCACAGAGAGTTCCTGTTCAATAATACTTGGTGAAAGTTTGGCTTCAGAAGGCTCAGGGAGGGGGGGATGGCAGGGAGGGAGGGAGGGAGGGAGGGAGAGGGGGAGAGGAGGGGATTTTTCACAGAGAAAATACTTTCGTTGAGCATTTTGTTGGACGATGTCTTCAAGCAGATCTTCAGTATATGGAGGAAGAAAAAGTTGTCAGACGTCCACCACCATCTTTTTGTGAATGTCTAATCCACCAACGACCTGCAGGAGACAAGAGGGAGGCGTCATCATCATCATCTAATATCTCAACAAATGTTGGTACTAAATGTTGTGACATTTCTATGACTTTTTTACGTCTTTATTTATGACATAATGACTTTTTTCTGATATACACACATTGCCTTTTAGTAGAAGATGTATTTTATGCTATGACTTTTTTTAAATGGCATAGTTTAATATGACTTTTTCTGACATACTTTAAAATGACATTATTTAGTTTGGTTTACACTAACAATGAATCAAATAACTGTTTAATGGGAGAGGTGTCACTCCAGGTCTCGAGCCTCTTTTAACTCTGAGTTCATGTTACACGGCACACTTACTGTTCTGCTGTCAGCACTCTAATCGTATCACTTGCACGAGGCCAAAACTCCAGCAACACTTAAAGAATACAGTCATTGTAAACGCATGTGGCTGTGCCTTCAAGTTGTTCTTTATACTGAAAGTGTTGCTGGAGGTCTTCAGATTATTTACTTTCCTCCGAGCTTCTTCAAAGTAGGTCAAGTTGTGCCAGGATTTTACGCATCTGAAGCTCTCTGGAGGTGAAGGAGACGGACATTCATCACAACACTCACCGCACAGAACTCCTCGAAGGATATCCTGCCGTCGCCGTCTTTGTCTGCGTTGATGATGGTTTTGTCGACGATCTGTTGGAGTTGGGTGTCCTTCAGGTTGTTTCCCACCATCATCTTGAGGACCTGGAAGAGCTCCCCGTTGGATATGTAGCCGTCTTTGTCCATGTCGTAGATCCTGAAGGCAACTGGTGTCAGAGAGGAGGAGACACGGAGGAATGACGTCAACAGAGAAGTTCATCTCATGATACTTTCAAGAGAAAAGGTGCTTCTGGCCTTCGTCTGCACAAATATACAACCATGTGTGATGAAACATGTTGCAACGGTTGCTCAGGGGATCTCTGTCTCTTTGTGCAGCGTTTAGTTCTCCATGATACAAAGCAACATCTATTTGTAAAAGAGGACTTCCTACAAACTAAACGCATGAAAGACCATTCAGACACAGAAGTCCTCTCAGACATCTGACTGGAACAAATCAAGCTTCTGTGGCAGACGTTTCTCGTGAACATAACTGAGTCTATTAATGATAAGAGATGCGATGAAAACGGATGAATGGCCGACACTTACAACGCAACTTCTGCTCCTTGTCCCCTTTGACGCTGAACTGGGAGACTCCTTCGATGAACTCTGCCGAAGAACAGAAAACAACGACATCAGTTAAAAACTGCAGTTAAGATAATAAATATGATTTATACCAAAAGCCAAACACGCTATGATGGGGTTGTTATGCAAATAAATCTCAAGACGGCCCACTAACCAATGAAAGAGTTTTACTTTCTATGGAGCATATCTTTTTAATTATTGTAAATCTTCAGATGAAGAAAGAAACTGATTTTAACACAAACGTCTTAAGACCGCTAAAGTCTTAAACGTACGTTTTCTGTTAAATGTTAGATTTAAATTGTAAACAAATCTGATCATATGTTGGGAAAAGTACAGAAGAAATTATAACGCCGAGGCCGACATTCAGACACTACAATTACTCCTGTCATGTACTAAAGTACATATGTGAGGTACTTGTACAAGAGTATTTCCCTTTTGTTCTACTTTGTATCAATAACTCTTATTCCCAAAGTCTTTCTTCTCTCAAATTTTGGTCACAAACTAACTGTGTCAGCATAATCAATCCACCAGACAGGTGTGGCATCAAGAGGATTATTACACAGGTGTGCCTTGGGCAACTTATTTGGGCAACTTATTTGGAGCAAAAACAAAAGGGTTACATTTTGTTCCGTGTACTTTTCAGAGGGAAATATTGTACTTTTTACTCCGTCCACTACATTTATGTCTCTGTCTTTATTAGATCTTTGTGAGCAACGTTGCAAATGAATGAACAGGAATAATTTATGGAAATATTGGATTTTTATATTACATTACATTTATTTAGCGGTTGCTTTTGTCTAAAGCGACCTCCTTTTTCCCCCCAACTTTAGATGATTTTTGTCCACATCAGCGACCCCCCAAAAAACGTTTTTATTAATGTTTTATAAAAGTAAAATGTATAATAATGCTGTTATAGTTGTTATAACTGCTCCCATTTAGGCACAACATGTCAGACTTGTCGTTCTGGCTCGTTGTGGATTTGAATATTAGTATTTAATCATGAAAGCAGATGAAAGGCAGCAGACCATCATAGCACATCCTTAGGACTGATGTCAGTAGTAAAACATGTCGGAGCGAGGAGGGAAAACAATTTAAAATCACCTTTAAAGTCGACTTCCCCGTTTCCGTCGGTGTCGAATATGTCGATAACTCGCTGCACGAGGGGATTCTGTTGGAGCTCAGGTAAGGACATGAACTCCTCCACACTCAGGGACCCGGAGTTGTCTAGGTCCAGTTTCTTAAATCGCTTTCCTAGCCTCTTAATCTCATCAGCATCAACTGAAATGAAACAGAGAAGAGACACAGACTTATTTGCAGCGACTGATAAGAGACGAAGTTTCCACATAACGGGAGTTTATCTGGACCCCCGTCATCCCCCCGTATCTCCTCTCTCTGTGCTGCACGTAGAAACCATTCCTCCAACACAACGCGACTCACTCACCTGGGTTCGTGGTCCTACTGGCCATGGTTGCTCAGAGCTAATGGTCTCTCGCTGCACCAGTTAGGTTGAGCCTTGTGCCGCCGGACCTCCTGGTGCCGCGCTCTAAGCCCTAACACCGGGTCATGCGACACCTCTTTCAACACTAATCACTCTGCTGATGACCACAGCGGTGGGGGGGGGGGCCTCATTGTGTTGGTAACCCGGAGGTTCATGGAGATCGTGTACCCTGTCCTTTAAAATAATCAAACAATGTAGAGTAATGTAGATTCTGAGGATTCCTTCTCACGTCTGACTACTTCTACGTGACTCCCTGCTAACCTGCAGCTGGACAACGGGCCTCCATGTAGATCACCAACTGGTGTAACGACACAGATCGACCACTAGAGGGATCACAACATAAAGGAATGATGAGCACAGAGCATGACACAGCGCAACGTTGCTCAGGGTGCATGAAGAAGAAACAGTTTGACTTAATGTTCATTAATGCCAACTGTGTGGACGAATAAATGGATATTCAGTAGCACACTTTAAATACAGCACCCAGAAGTTAAACAACTTAATGTCCTGTCATATTCACAATATTTGTGTCAGCTATTATTCAGTGAATATGTATCTGTGGGTTTAAATGGCGGTGAGCGTCCCTCCAATGGAAAATTATTGTGTTGACATTTTTGCAGAAATGTGTGGCGTTTAGTTTATTTGAGTTCAATAAACTAAACTCTTCTGGTTAAAGTAAAGCTGAGGCCCCTCAAAGCTCCAATACACATAACTAAGGTAAGCAACACCGTTTCACATGCTTTACTCCTCCCACCTGTTAGATAAAGCACCACCTTTGCTCCTCATTAACTTTGTTTTCCCCGACAATTTCTATGTAAACCAGAGGCAGGAAACAAAACCTCACCAGTTAATAAGAGGCGGAGCTACAACGTCACACTCCAGAAACGAAAGTAGAGTTGTCAGAGTGGCAGACGCACTGCAGTAAAGACAAGTCTCTGTTTTTCTCTCAACAACACAGCAGAGTCTCTTCCAAACACTGGTGAGTACAGCTGATCATATTTACACTTTCAACAACCAGGATTAACACAAAACTGGAACTTCACTCAGGCAGGAAGTTCCACTCTTTTCACTTCATACTTGATCAATTGTTCACAATATAACTGTCTGTTTGTCCACAGTCCCACTATACAGTAACTCACTTTAACAGCTTTGAACAGTCTCAGGACTTTAGCAACTTGTAGCTGAATCTCTGTGTTTTGAACTTTAGTCTCACTGCTACTTTCCTGCTGTTATTACTGTTCACTGATCGCTTCCTCTAGCTCTTTCACATTAAAAGCCTTCCACCAGAGAACCAGTATGAGGCTTTTAATGTGAAGCAGCTTTTGAAATGTGATGCGTTTGTCATCAGGTAAACTGCTAGAATTTAACAAAATGCCGTCTACACAACAGGAAGTGGAGATATTCTGGATGATTACAACATTTCCAATATCTTGTGTTTACATACAAAGTCTATGCACAGACGCGATGAGACTGGCGCGGGGCGAATTTGCGATGGCGCGGCGCGGCTGACGCGAATTCGCGGCGCGATGGACGCGACTTCCTGCCGTTGTTGAATCAGGAAATAAATACTGTAGCCGTCTGTGTTCACCCAGAGCTCTACGATACCTCATATCAATAGAGACCGGACCAGACTATGTGTATAAATGTGTGTGTAAACCATATGGTAAAAACAATGAATAGACGCTGCCGTATTTATGTCTAGATGACGTTATTCTGAGTGTTGGTGGAGCTGCTACAATGTTAGCTTAGCCTAGCACCGATCCATCCGAGCTCCATTGAGAAGACAAGTAGCCTACAAATCGGCATCATTACGTAGTTATTTCGGAGTCCCTTTTTGTCGGAGAAGACAAGTATAAATCGGCATCATTACGTAGTTATTTCGGAGTCCCTTTTGTCGGTTTATTGCCGTTAAATCACAGCCAAATCAGTGTATTTTGTGTTCATACAGCTGTAGTAAACAGCGACTTGTGGGTTGCTAGACACAGTGAATACACTTCGATAAAATCCACAGAGCTCCTCTAGACAATATTATGAACCAGACATGACGGCGTTTAGTTACCCGGGATATCTGCGACTTCCACAAGACGTACTAAGCAGAAATAGGGGTTATTTTTTCCATGGTTAATGGCGGACAGTTGAACGGCTTTCAGCGCGATAAGCCACGCCCCCTCTCCGGCGCGATTCGCGAATGAACACAAATGGCCCCCGGCGAGACCGGCGGCGCGAATGACGCGAATACGCGGCAGATGAATTCGCGCCACGTTTGGTGTGAACACGGAATTATACTTATAAGAACGGTAATCACACTGGTTTCTATTCAAACGAATGTTTAAAACTAAATGTGTTTCTTTTCTTCCACTCTTTGAGTAGATATGGCTGCTGCAAACTATCTGCCATCTGAAGATCAGTTCCTGTGCTCCATCTGTCTGGATGTGTTCACT
>NW_022280142.1:553861-682773 GCF_004355925.1 Anarrhichthys ocellatus
TTTGAGGTTCAAGTTAAAGGAAAGACTGAGTGGGATTTAGGAGTGGCCAGAGAGTCGATCAACAGGAAGGGAAACATCACAATGAGTCCTGAGGATGGTTACTGGACCATAGGGTTGACAAATGGAAATGAGTATGAAGCTCTTGATGCACCGTCGTCAGTCAGTCTCTCTCTGAAGTCTCGGCCTCAGAAGGTGGGGGTGTTTGTGGATTATGAGGAGGGTCTGGTCTCCTTCTATGACGTAGATGCTGCAGCTCTTATCTACTCCTTCACTGGCTGCTCCTTCACTGAGAAACTCTTCCCATACTTCAGTCCTGATTGTAATGATGGTGGTAAAAACGCTGCACCTCTGATCATCTCTCCTGTCAGAGTAAGACTTTCTTATTATGTTTCTCTGTTACATCTACAACACATTCATTAGATGCATTCATCTCTTCAAGCCTGTATCATGACACACATGTTATGTGGAGAATAATATCCATTTAAACCCATATTTATTTTCCTTTTACAGGGTCGCTGGGGGCTGGAGATGATCCGAGAGGCGGGGGACACCACGGACAGGTCGCCAGTTCGTTACAGGCGTTTTGGGTCAAGGCGGAAGAATCGGATAAGAATGAAGCTGACGCAAGGAGAAGAAGCAAACAGGACACAGAAGGAACCGAGCTGGCCAGCCATTTCTAACCCACAATGATCTTGCTGTGATGTAACAGTGTCTACTGCACCACTGCTCCGCCCAAACATCAAACATCCCAAAAGAAAGTGATGTGTAGCCACAGAAAACACATTGCTGCTGAATATTTCATTGTTTTATAAAGCTTAATTTAAGAGAAAGTTCTTCTACATTCCTATGGTGTCTTTAGAATACAGTATGTGTCATTGTTACACCATAAAAAGTAAATGGACAAAGATGTTTAATAGAATTGATGCCAACAGTATTTTCCGTGTTGTTAATTGGTGGTCACTTTGGCCAATCTTTCCTTTTCCAATGTAAGAGTCAAAGGACCGAGGATGTTGTGTGCTCTATGGATTGTAAAGCCCTCTGAGGCAAAACTGTGATAAATAAATTAAATTGAAAAGACTTGAACACCAAACATTGAATAGAAGAGCCTAGTTTACACATGAATAGTATTTTGTTACTGTTACAGGTTAATGTAACCCTTAAGATTTCATTGCCTGGTTGACGACACCTCCTGGTTACTGGTGGAATCAGCAAGTGTGGTTTAATACAACAGCCAACGCTTCGGAAGAACTACAACAGAAGAGCAGCTGCGGCAAAAATAGACCAGGAGCATAGAAATAGAGCAGAGAGAAAAGAGCTTCTGCTCATGCATCCGGTGAACAGCGTCAGGCTAGAATGGCAGCCGACTGTTTTCAGAAGCGGTAAAGGAAACTAATGAGACACACCTATGTGGGGCGGACACTGGAGGGGGCTGATGGTTACAGAATGTGCTCTTCACTATGCTAACGTGTCCCCTCGATTCCTGTCTCCTTGCATCTTAGTCCCGCCCACGGGAGATGCAAGCTGAGGAAGAGAGGAGTCGAGGCAACAAGCATTTGACAGACGGAGCCGTCATTTTTAAATCAGCTAAATATGAGGCCTTTGTATCTTTAAATGTAAATCAGCTCTGATGTTTTCAGGGAATGCAGCCGCACTGAATTGCCGGCTGGTCGAGGTGTGGCAGCGTATCGGGAACCCCCCAGAAATATCCCCGGGTATGCAAAGTCCGGCAGTTGACCGCGGAAATAAGAGCTCCGTCAGCGAGACTGAAAACTTGCCGCTCACATCTCAACATTTCGGGACGACACCTCGCCAAAATACACCCGTGAGGTTTGGTGAGAGCCGAGACCCCTGAGAGCTTATTGGTGGGAGAGAGACCCCCCAAAAAAAAAATCAACCGCAGTCAGCAGCGGCACCCTGTGTGAACCACTGCCTCGGTCAAACAGCAGGGTCGGGTGTTGCTCGCAGATTAGAAAACCAAAGATTTGGCATCGACCTTTTCCAGGCCACACGGTTCAAGAAAAGGCCGAGCGGTTTCCGGGAATCAGCATGCAGCATGATAGGCAGGTCTGTGGGTTTGGAGGGCCGAGACAACGCACAGGTCATAAATCTTCCCCCCCACCCCCCCAGTCTTTAACACCTTTCCTAACAGCTCGTTAGGACGCAGGCCCCACAAAACCTCACACTCACTCAGAAAACGTATCGTATACCAGCAACGGCTGATGTAATTCTGAGACCCAAGTTCAGCTTACACCACCGTCCGTCCTCCTGAGGGGGCTGCTGCTCAAAAAGTAGGTCCGGGCCATTACAGTCATTATTTTCTAGTTAAGCTTCGAGCTCCCCTCTCTGGAGCGGGGAGGGTCAGAGCAAAGCTCCAAACTAATTAAAACTGGGATATTGTCGAGACTAAAAATAAACAAGGTTTTCCCAGCAGCCCTGACAATGACCTTTACAGAGGGATGAGGCATTTTTAGCCTCGCAGTGCCGGGAGTGTGTGTCACACTGCCAGCAGAGGCCTGCAGAGGAAGGTGCAGCATGTGGCGACGTTTACGTCCACCGTCGTGTATCCCAAACTCAGTGTGAGCATGTGGGACGATCACCGTCCCATAGTGCAGGGTAACCACACTTAAAACAATGTTTACATCGTGTGTATGTTGCAACAAGTATTAAAACCTTTCCAGCCTTGAAAGTTGGCAGATAATACTTCATTAGATTGTTTTGTATCATTTCTTTTGATCAGAAACATCCAGATTTAAACCAAGTTAATTCTACAATACTGACAATATCACGCACTGAATTTGATGTTTGACTTGGTTGTGCTTATTTGGTTAAATGAAGAAAAATGGGTTTGTAATTTTAAGTATAATTCTGGTACAGGAACATCCTGTTGATGCTGCACATCCAACAGTCATTAGAATAAAATAATCAAATAAAAATAATAAATCTAAATAGTTTATTCAAAACTAAATCCTCACCTGGATATTTGCTTTATAACACACTGTTAGAAGCCTTTTCATAGTCTAAATAAATAAAGATAACACAGATGAATCCTAACCAGTCACACGAGCATATTGAAAACTGAAGGACCACTGACTGGTTGATACTTACAGTGCGAGCACATGTCCAGGGCATAACTGGCTTCATTTCCCTGAAAGAGAGAGAAGATTGTCAATAAAATAAAAAACAAAAAGGAAAATCTTTTACCAAAAAAGGGGCAAAAAGCTTTTAAGAGAACAGAGCAGGATTGTCGTCTCTTGGATGCTTGAATTGTGTGTGTGGGCATGTGTAGAGGTGACAAAAGGCCCTCAGTACTTTATATTAAATCCCTCTGATATAATGTACAGAACAGTTCTTCATGGGCCGGGAGAAATCGTCAACTAATCTGTAAAATCAACTCAAATGTAAAGAAAAGATGAATTGAACTATTTCTGTGTCCCGTTCTCAGCCAATTGTTGGTGCTGTTCATAATGCATGAGCGACAGAATGATCCGGACTAAACTAGGCCAACGCGCCGCCTCGATTCTCCTCGTCTCATCTCTCGAGGACTTGAGTCAGGCTGCAGATCCATATTTCACATCATTGTCCGCCTTCCAAAAGAGCAAATCCTCACATTTGAGAAGCTGCGATTGACACTTTTAACAGATAATTAACGGATGAATAGATTAGTTGTTGATTTATGTGTAAAAGTATAATCAGAAAAAATAAAACACCTCAAAGCATAAAAATGTCCCCTGTGACTGTTACTGTTAATATTATATAATTAGCTTATTACTACATAGTATAAAGAAAATCGGTAAATAATAATAATAATAATTAATTTAGAGACGAGATAATATTTGGTATTTTTGCTTGAACAAATTGGCTAAAACAATTAATTGATCATCCAATAAGTTACCAATTATTTAACCGTCGATAGATTAATCACTTAAATATTTAAGTTCCTGCAATAGAGAGCGAAATATTATATTATTTTTGTAAAGGAGGAACCGGGTTGGTTTGGATCTTGAACACGAGCCAGTCTCTGCAAAATTACGGTGAAAAACAACATCGTTCCAAAAAACATTCCATTTTGTTTTCCTCAATCAGTGTCGCTCCACATTAAATGATTCCGTTTGTGAGGTTGACGGAGGCCGACTGAAGAGCCGATTCGGTTTCTTTGGACTGCTGTGGCAGCCGCTCAAACATTCCTCCTCCCTCCTCGGGGAACTCCACATGCAGAGGTCTGCTCCGGCTTGTTTTCTGACACTGAGCCCAACACACACTTGGCTCTGATGGCGGGCATCACATGGGCCGAGGACACTACGCGGGATTCCCTTTTTATCTTGTGAGTTACTCATGACATTGGTATTTGGCTGCATTCTGTTTGGATGCTGTCGTGCGGTTAGCTGATCAGTCTTACTGATTTTCACAGTGCGTGCGTGCGTGCGTGCGTGCGTGAGAGCTATAGGGCTGCCATTAATGACTAATTCTCTATTAATTAATCTACCAATTATTTTACCGATTAGACAATTAATCTAAATGATTAAATCTCCACCAAAGAATCCAATAAAACATTTTATTCATGTTCATTTGATCTTGGCAGACTGCAGTCTACGTCGTTGTATAATGCAGCACAAAAAACACAAAAAAAAAGCTTCCAGAGCCAACAACACAAATTACAAAACCGTAACTGATTTGTTCTCACCGGTTAGATCATCAAAATGAGAAAAAAATAACAGCTTCATTTCGCGAGCAGCTACGTTAGCATTAGTGACAGTTTGTGTGCATACCCAATGTTAAAGCGTAACGATAATGCACCTCAGAACTGATTTAGAGGAAGGTAGACGACTGAAAAATAAGAAGGTATCCACCGTATACCCTGTACTAACAATCTAAACGTTACCTAAAACTAGATAGACCAATCCTAAGATTAACATAGATTATGTTACAAAAATCTTGAAACACCACTGCACAAAATATCCGAAATCTATAGCTAGTGTAGCCTATAGCTACATGCTGCAAAATGAGTTCATGAATGCAATGAGAGTGAGACATCTGGTGGCTGAATGTCATCAAAAGCACCTTTAACTTCCTAACACCAGCTCCAAGCAGCTTATAACAATTAAAACTAGCAATGCCAAGATAAATAAAATATATATATATATAAAAATATGCATAAAACAACAATACAATCATTTATTTCCTGATCATTTGAATCGCGTGTTTTTAATGCAAATAACTACCATCGATGACAATAACAAAGTAAAAGGTGACCATTAACATTTAGAATTTCTTAATTGGAAGTTGGTTTACAGAGACTTCAGGAGGGTTGATGTATTTACAACTGGTCACATGGTTACTTTGGCATGCATTTAACACACCAGTCATAATTGTGTTTTAATGTTTAAATGCATCTCAATGTACAAAACAAACCCTTGAAACTAAATATCGTATTAAGAGGACTACCTACAACCACAACGCATAAAGACCATTCAAACCAATAGAGTGGTCCTCTCAGCCATCTGACTGGACCCAACCAAGCTTTTGTGGGAGGACATTCCCAACTTTTCCACGGTACAGTACGTCAACAACAAATCACTGCACTTCTGACACAGCTACTGTACTTCTTGGAGTGTCAGTAATAGCATTAACGGATTACAGGAGGATTAGAACCGGAGGATCTTTGCAGCCGTTACCGTTACACAGCCCGGTAGTTCAGCAGGTCTTCAGACTAAAGTGGACTGAAGGTTATGGACAGGTGGTTCCCAAAAGAACCGTGTATGTCATTACTTATATCCGAGTTCAAAAAAAAGGTCTATGCAAGTTTAGTTTCACTCCTAGTCATCTGCACGCAGTACTTCAGTTCAGGGATTACAGCAGTTTTACTTAACGTAGAGCGACAACACCCTCGTCCTGTGGATGGTCCATCACACCGACATCCATCACATACCAGCCAGTATTAAACTCATGTTGCAAGAACAGTAAAAATACGCCTTACAGTGCGTCCCTAAATGACAAATTTGCACTAAAAGATATCATATGTTGCCATTTCGTCTTGTCACATATGACCCTGCAGTTTTCACTTGTTTATCTGATCCAGGCAATAGTGCAAGGTGCCATCTGAAGCCTTTTAGAGTTGTTCCACGCTCTACTGTGACGACGACGACGTCTCCGAAACTGTGCAGCTGTTGAAAGAAGCCTGTTCAATTACACCGAAACTAAATACACTGAAATTAAAAACATAACCGTTATACACTGCAAGTGCAAACCGCTAAGCAGGGAAGCTAATCAGGTCAATCGCTCCACCAAGAGGAATTCATTTCATGAATCTGACCTACAATGAAACATGTGCCCGTATATTTAGGGACGGTGGACGGTAACCACACCTCAGCTCGGCTCTTCTGCCACATTATTGAAAATCTCCGACATAAATCTGAGAGACATTGCTTCACGGCGTACATGACAGTGAAGCTGCTGGTGCTGGAATCTCAAACTGCTGACCACTGTCATAAATATCAGGACAAAAAACATCAACTGTCATAGCTACACAAAAATGCACATGGTTGGGTTTTTTGTTGTTGTCCCTCGTGGACATGGGAAGATGACAAAATTCACACCACGCAGACCATTGTGGCCAGGCTGGAATGTCTAATGTGGCTTTACACTACATTGAGCAGGCTGAATCTCAAAATACATGTGAAAATGACACCAATGTTCCCACTTTTAAGACATTTTCATAAAGATCACCATTCACAGAAAATGTTCCTTTTTCCTAGTCGATCCAATCGGATTGGGCGTGATCAATTATTTCATACCTACCTGACATTTTACCGGTCTATACGCTATATGACTGTATGTAACGGTACATGGTGCTACATTCTGAGCGACAACTGGAACCAGCTATTCATATTTTAATGACCAACTGAAGTGAGAATAGCTAGAGTCAGCCAACCTTAAGTTCGCCTAATGTCGTTGCTAACTTCGGGGCTAACCTCCTTCACTTCAATTAGCAGGTGGCAAGCAAGACTCAGGACATTGTGATGGGTCTTGAGGAGTTGAAACGTCGATTCACCGAAAAACTGCACACACACACTGCTACGTTTGCAGCTACAACGTTACTCTCACTGGCAGAGGAATAAATCGTACGGCTATAAACTGCTTTTCTAGTTGGATGAGGACTCAACTGAAGATTCCCCCAAACTCGTCTTGTAACGTTATATTCCTAATACTCTAAGTCGCCATCTTTCTCAGCTCAGCTGCCTGTTCCACCAGTAGCCTACAGACTGATTTGTGGTGCAATACATCCCATCATTACAGCATCGTAGAAAATGACGCGTCTGCATTCATGACAGTATCGAATCTCATAACATCTGGATAAAAAAAATATCCTGGACTACTGTACTACCATAATAGCAGCCAGGCCAAGTCAGCCAACAACAAAACTGTTGATCACTACGTGTGTTCATTAGCTGGCCACACAGCCTGGATCATCTGCATACTGTGTTTTAATACAGACACACATTTACAGGTATCTGAACGAGCAGAAAATAATGACTTGATCGCAAGTCATAAATACTATGTGTTAAACAGGTGAACAGTCATTCCCGTCTGAGGATGGACTGGGAAAAAAAATGTGTTTTACAATTCAGCTGGCTCAGTGTGGGCGTATTCTTACTCATGGCAGAACTAGGGTAATCATTTCCACACAATTTTTGGATTCATCAATCCATTTTTAACTTGCATTAAGATTTGAACTCTAAAGGGAAACACTCACCGGCACCGTACGAATGCTACAACATATACCACCGACCTATTTCCCAGCGTTGACGCACAAGAACTCTCCAAAATCACAGATCACATTTGCTACCTGGTATTGGAACATCCCAGATACCTCAACTACTTCGTCCGTCCGTATGATGTAACGTGGGCAGTGTGTGTGGCACTTGTAACCGTTACCTGCCTCCACAAAAAGAGGAAACCTTCACTGCATGGCTGACGTCCTTCAGAATTTCATAATGAACTGATATACTTCACTAAAGATTAAGAAGGACTAGAAGCAGCCAGAGTTTTCCCATTCAGGCTCCTAATTTAATGTTTGGAGAGTTTAATCCTTGAAACTGTCACGAAGACGAATACGACGTAAATAGTGACGTCTATGGTTTTCTGGGATTTTTGTAGCATCTCATCCCTCTCTCTCTCTCGCTCTCTTTTCACATCTATTTATTATTTTGGGTTCATTTTGCCTGTCATTTGCCTTATTATCAGCATCAGCTGTTGATCAAATCACCTGTATCTATATAGCCCACAAAATCACAAATTGACCTGAAGGGGCTTTCATAGTTTGCCATTTATTTTTAGATCAAACATCATACCAACATTAACTCAATGCATTTGAATTAACAAGAAGATGGTGTGAATGTCACACATCTAATACCCTAAAAAACAAAGAATGATTTTATCTGATCAAACACAACAGAGACGTCTGACTAAACTGCCATTTCTCACATAAGACGAGCCCTAGCCCTAACACTTCCGGTCAACATTTTCAAAATAAAACTGTAAAATGCAGATGAAACTGGCATACACCGTGCGTGTGTGCGCGTGTGTACCAGCTGCAAAATTAAAGCGATGAATACATTAATATAATCCAATAATATCATATACAGATAGTTTTTAAAACGTGTCATTCAGCATAATGAATGCTTTATCTTCGATTATCTTCTTTCCACTTTTACTTTGATGTATTTTTTAATGATACGACACTTCCGTCGTCACTGTGTTGCGCACTTGACGCACCTTCAGCTAGCTAGCTAGCCTGCTAGCTAAACCGTGCTAGTATTTGTGAACGTTATTTCCTCACCAGCTAACTAGCCTTTGAGCCACACATCGGCGTTACTTTATACGTGGATGTGCGACAGTACGCCGTTGAAAGAAGCAAAGAAGCAGAACATAACACAATTTAACAATTAAACAATGCTGTCATATACAAAAACAACCGTAAGCTCTTTTTTTTATGTCAGCA
Source organism: Anarrhichthys ocellatus (assembly GCF_004355925.1). Lineage (NCBI taxonomy): Eukaryota > Metazoa > Chordata > Actinopteri > Perciformes > Anarhichadidae > Anarrhichthys > Anarrhichthys ocellatus. The sequence goes on from NW_022280142.1 coordinate 562,860, forward strand.
CTATGCTAACGATAGCTAGGCTAGCCTGGGGTGCTAGTTCGGAAGCTAACAGTGCAGTCGAAGGAAGGAGAAGCTGTTTTTAACAACGACACATTATAATTTAAAAAAATAAATAATGAAGAACAGATTTATCTCACCATTTTGCTGCAAGGGGGTCTGAAGCTGCTTGGAGAGTAAATGTATAATTTATAATTTAAAGCTCGGTTGACGGATCGACGCGGGCAGATAAAGACGACGTTTCAACGAGGTTTGTGACTTTTAACGGTGAGATACTGACCACCGGCTGACTTTACGGTCTCTGACAGCGGGGGAGAGATTCACTGCAGCGAGAGAACATAGAGCCGCAGAGAGGGGGAGAGAGAGAGCAGCTAGTGGTAGAGAGAGACATAGAGGGAGGGGGGGGAGGGAGAGAGAGAGAGCAGCTACTGGTAGAGAGAGTGAGGGGGGGAGGGAGAGAGAGAGCAGCTACGGGTAGAGAGAGAGAGTGAGAAAGAGAGAGAGAGGGGGGAGAACAGCTAGTGGTAGAGAGAGAGCGAGAGAGGGGGCAGAGGGAGAGAGAGAGAAGAGGGAGAGAGAGGAGGAGGAGTGGTAGGTGCAAACCAAAGCTCGTGTATTGAGAGGAGGAATTACTCTATTTCATAATAGCAGATACCGAATAGATAGATAGAGAGAGAGAGGGTTGGATGGATGGATAGATAGATAGATACTTTATTTATCCCACAAGGGGACATTGGTTCGCCACACCAGCATTTTTGATACAGGTAAACAATCAAAGTAAAAATAAAAATATATTGAGTATAAAAATGCACAATATTTACAATGAAATAGAATCATATTAAATTAACTAACTAAACAGTAGTGCAAAGATTTTTCTAACCACCAACAAACAAACAACAGTAACAGTAATAGTTGTGTGATTGATTTGGCCAGAGGTGATTTATTATAAAGTCTTATTATTAGTATTAGTATTAGTAGTATTAGTATTAGTACTATTAAGTCTTGTAGTGTAAAACACTTGGCCATGTATGTGTACGCATACATGGAATTTGACTCCGGTTTACACATTGCTCTCAACGTACATACATGGAAAATACAAATAAACAAGAAAAATATAAAAACAAGGACATTAAAGACAACGAAGTAGAACAAAGAAACTAAGCATAACATTTAATATTTAACTACTATATAAATATATATCGAAGAATATACATGAACATAAAGAACAATGACAATGGACATTATATATATTATATTATATATCATATTTGTGTTAAATCTTCTCATAAAGAGTGATTCATCATCTTAAACACACAATCTTTGGGGGGATGGTTTACAGCCATAAACTGTATTTTCTCTCACCCGTTGCTGAGGAGAAACCTCACAGATCTCTCATAACACAAACACCAATCATCATGTTTTCATCACAACCCAATCCTGTTGTCTTCTTAAATAAGTGCTGAGCTAAGCTCTATTTTAACGTAACAGTGTGCACAACATTTTGGATGTGAAGCACAATAACCGGCTTCTTATACTACAATTACACGATAGTTTATGTGCTTAATGTTCCGCATGTTACAAGTTTATATGTCAGGTAATTCTTCTCTTCTTCTTCCTCTTACACGTCATGTTGTAAAGCTTTACACTGGCTGAATGTAAGGATGTCCATTTACTCAGGTACTGTACTTAAGTACAAATTCGGGGTACTTGTCCTTTACTTGAGTATTATTATTTCATGCCACTTCTACTGCTCTACATTTATTTGACAAATAAAGACTTTACTTATTATGTTTTAAAACCTAAAAATATGAAGAGTTTTTAAAATATGTCTTGTTTTAAATTTAGTTACCCAACAATAAATACAAATAGAGAGAGAGGGGGGGGGGGAGAGAGGGGGAGAGAGGGAAGGGGGGGGGGAGGAAGAGAGAGAGAGAGATTTTACTGCTTTTAACAAGTACATTTTCATGATTATACTTTTACTGAAGAAACATTTTCAATGCAGGGTTTTTACTTGTAACTGAGTATTTTTACTGTGTGGTATTAGTACCTGTGTGGTATTAGTACCTTTACTTAAGGATTTTAATACATCCTCCACCACTTATAACTTCAACTGTTACTATACAATACTATTGGTTCAGTATTCTGTTTTATTGACAAATACACTTTATACTCCTTAGTTCAACACATAACAAACAGCAAGGTTTATGCATTGAGATATCTTAACAAAAAACAAACAAACACATCATATTTGGCAAAGTGAATCCAGCCATGCACTTCAAGAGACAACAGAGGAAATGAGTACGAGTGGTGGCGGCACAGATTCAACACAAAGTGAAGCACTTGCAGCAATAATGAGCGCCGTGTCTCAAAGTAAAAGACCTCTTCAGCAGAACCAACAGTGGATGTGTCCCTGCGTCCAAGTATTGCGATAGAGCTCCATTAAAATCAGTGAGCCTCACTGTTGTTCCTTCATCTCCATGAACACACACACTGGAGTTTATTTTGACTCAATCACACACACACACACACACCGCCCTGCTGCCACAAACACTAAATGTGAATCAATCCGCCGCTGACAAATAGTCCCCAACAAATGCGCAATTTCCTCCTGTTTGTTTATTAAAGACTACAGTGCGGTGGCTGTTTTTAACATATAACTATACATTTGTTTTTTTAAAGATTTATGGCTTCTTAGGAACCAATGGGCTTGGAGCTGAGAGCCACAGACAGGAAGTCAGAACGTCGTGAGACAGACCTTGTTGGTTTTGGTATTTTCATGGGATTTGTTTAAATTTATAGTAACACCAGCATTATCCTTTAAAGGAAGAGTCCACCATCATCTACTCGCACTGTTAGATCTCTTATTGTCTCATTGAGGTTTGGTTTATTCCAACAGAAATGTTTTTTTTTTTTCGAATGGCAGCTCTCAAACTTTGATTTCTGGTGGATTGATATCAGAACCAGAACGTTTGCTAATTTGTTTTGGGTCCTACCTGAACATGAAAACACAGCATCTGTAGTTGGACAGTTGTCTTCAAGAGGGAGAAGAAACATTCCCTTTTCTGCTATACCTGTTTATTTTAACAGTGTTTATGTGTATTGGGTGGATTTCTCCAGTAAATAACACAATACATAAACCTATCACAATACACACTTTCACACGTAGTCTCTTCTCTCTCACTGATGTCCACGCAGTTTTTATAAATAACATGAAATACTTCTTCCACTCATAGGTGTCTTCCATCCTGGTCTTCAGCTGACGCCGTGCTAGCTGGTCACAATGTGTTAAACTCCACTTTAAAGGTACATTTGGAACATTTTTGGGGATAAAACTTGTTTATTCTCTCCTCCAGAGTAAGACGAGAAGATCAATGTGAATTTCTGTCTGTCCATAAAGATAAGTCCTGTGTTTAGGCTAGATTACCGCAAAGACTGGAAGCGGGAAGTCTACACCTTCCAAAGAAACCTGACATGCTGCATCATGTTTATTGAACAGGTACAGAAATAACAAACCGCTGACAGCAGTGGCTGAACAAAGCACCTCAAAAGTCCCGACCTCACAGCGAAGCGCCGTCCTAACTGTCATCTAAAGCCTGCCGACTACAAGATGCTAACTAGCGTGTTAGCAAGCAGAATCTGACAGCTTTGCATTAGTTGGAAAGTATTTATTTTATTCTCTTTTGAAAGACCCTAACTCAAGGGGGAAAGTCAAAATGTCCACTCCTCTTTTTAAATGTACGTCAAGTCACGTCACATGGCTTTACACGTTGATTGCAAACGTTAAACGTGTTTATTTGCACCCCGGGCGAGAATGGTCATGCGGCAGCTATTTGGCTATTTACACTGAACCGAGATAAATGTGCTGATTAAGAAGTAGCATGCTAGTAAAAGAAATAGCCTCGAACTAGTAGTGGAAGGAGGTTGTGGGAGATAAATGGGACGAATGCTGCATCTTATTTGAACTGGGAAGTCAGTAAGGAGTTACGAGGCTAAATACATCTAGGACACATGGAAGCACTGTCATGAAATGTATATACATCTTATATATAAATCTTCTCATGTGACTGTGTATGTATCTCAAAAAAATGTCCGATTGTTCCTTTAACCCTGAACGCTGAGAGCAGCAACAAAACAAAAAAAAACTTTAAAGACCAGCATAGCAAACAGCTATATGTTCTCTCCTCTTTCGGATAAAACAACACAAATACCTGACCCCTTTGCTTACTTCACGCACGCCTTTAAGATAAGGCCGTCTTTTTATTGGGATGCTGATGTTCAAAGTCCTGGTGTTTGTCGACAGCGGAGGGACGAGCCGGCTCAGTTGAACGCCTCCTTGTTGATCCACATGAGGGTCCGCGTCTCGTTGGGCTTGCATTCGTACTCGATGCTGCTGAATTTGTTGCCGAACTGGCAGTGCTCCCTCTTGTAGTAATTGTAGTATTTCGCCTGCCAGACTGTCTCAAACGTCCCTGCTTTGTTAAACTGGACAGGAAGAGACAAAAAACCTTCAATTCTGCTCTTTGATTTGATGGATCAGAAAAAGATTTCTGCACTTCTCTGAGCAAACGCCCCCTCTTATATCTGATGAAAAGGTCTCTGTGACTCAGTTGTCTTACCTCCATACCGACTTGGACGGGTTGCCGGTCTCCGCTCTTGGTGTGCGGGACGCCCTCGGTGTCGTACTGCGCGTGATAAACCACCGACTCCTCGTCCCTGGACTGCTGCTCCAGAGGGAAGACGATGCCTCCGATGTTCATGTTGCTGTGAGGAAGAGAATAAGGAGGAAGTAGTTTGAAACTGTATTGAGGGGCGTTTAAAGGCGCAGTGTGTTGGATGTGAGGTGAGGTTGCAGATTGCAACCACAGACTGTATATAAGAAGTGGACGCAGTCATCGTGACGTCACCCGTTGTTGTGGGCGGCCATCTTGGAATTCGGCCGTCGCCATGTTGTTGTTTTTTCGAAACCAGTGAACAGAAGTTACCACATTTGGAGTGAGGAGTGACGTAGAGACGTCTGTCTCTGGTAGCGGCAGCAACCTGTCAATTACAGTAAGCCCCGTCCTAAATCATACGCCGTTTTACAGTCTATTTGACTCTAAATGGAGCATCATGTACTAAATGAACATCGTGCTGTATTGAAGATTTGAAACTAGAGATTGAGAGCATAAACTCATGTTTACAATGTTTACTGAGGGAATAAATCAAGAGAGAATCAGACTTCTTTTTGCAACCGGAGTCGCCGCCCCCTGCTGGTCAGTAGAGAGAATGCACGTTTTAAGACACTTCAGCATTGGCTTCACTCTGCAGAATTGGAGGTTGCCGCCTGGTTGCAACCAACTGAAACTTCTCCCGTGTGCCAAGCGTGTAGAAAACTACGGTGGCTGAAGCAAAAACGTGAAAACTTGGATCTAGAGCCAGTGTTTGGTTTGTCCGTTCTGGGCTACTGTAGAAACATGGTGGCCGGCTCTGTGAAGAGAACCTGCTCCGCACATGGGAGAAGTTTGAAGGAAGACCTTTTGGACCAGAAAGGATTTATTTGTCACATAACTGCCTTGCAGTTATTTTCCCAAGCTACGTTAGATACTGTAAGAAAATGACTGTATAATGTTTACAGCGTGGCATAATACTTGTCAGCTTGGCTGTTTTGAGTTATCGGATAAATAACATCTTAAAACGACTATTAAAAAAGCTGCAAATCCTACTTGTATCTCTTTTACTCTTATTCCACTCTATTTGACATTTGTAGCGTTATCTTTGTTATTTGACTTATTAACGCTTCACCTTCCTCCTCACAGATGTGGATACCTCCCGTTGTCATTGAGGCTGCGTATAATTCATCTAACCCAACAACAGCAGAGGCGGCACGAGCTGTTTGTACATCAGCAAAGAGACGACGCTTCCTGTCGCCACGAGCGATGAGAAGAAAAAAAACATCACACACACACACACACACACACACACACCATCCCACCATGATGATTTATTCAGGCGGATATCGGATGCTGCAGGCTGTGCGGGAGGAAGGCCACGGAGCCACAAACATGCGCGGATATTACTGCGTTGTTATATTAATAAACGTTATTAATTGTAATTATGGAAATGGTTTTAGAGGTGTGACTTTTTTATTTCTTATTCTAATTAAATAGGAGAGTGCCCCGCGTGGCCTCCTGCTGCAGATATTCGACCTCATAATGAAGTGAATAATAATAATAATAATATTGGTTTGAATTGGATTTCTTCTCACATGGCCTCGACGTTTCCAGGCTTCAACACCACCTCGATCTTGTATTTGGAGCCCGTGAGCAGTTTGATGGTCCTGGTCTGGCCGAACCTGGTTCCGTCCACCTTGAAGAACACGGGTCCTTCGTTGGGCTGGATCCGCAAAGAGATGGAGATGTTGACGATCGGAGGGACGTCGTCCATTATTATCCCGGCTTTTAACGGTAATACGGGGTCAATATGTAGGTCCCGTGTTGAGGGAGAAAGGCGGCGGAAGATGCGGTGATGCTGAGGGAGGGACCAGAGTCAAACTGGGCAGTGCGGGGCTTCCGGTTACGTCTTTCAAAATAAAAGTTTGGGGGGTGGGGGGGGGGGGGGGGAAGTCATATGAAAGTGGGAAAAAATGGCCATTTTAACTTCCCAATGCCCATTTAAGACTTTAATTATACAATGTATTTTGACAAATAATAGCGACAAATATTCAAATTTGAGAAGCTGATAAAAACAGATGATTAAAATTGTTGCCAATTAACATTCTGTCACTTAGCATATTGCTTATTCTTGTTCCAGTATATAATATTTGAATGATAATGAGATAACAATGATGACATTTCACAACTGAATAGTTTTTGGGAAAATTTAATTCAAATCATGATTAACAAAAATGTATATATCATCCATTTCCCCATCATTCCATTAGTTTCCTTCTGTCCTTCCTTTCTTCATCAATCTGAGAGATATGAGGATTAGCATTTAAAATACTGTTTTATCATTGTATTTTTGTTGAACAGCTGTAGCTTTGTTGTGGTGTGCAGTCCAGTGTAAAGCCACGTGTAGGCTGTGATCCATAAGTTGCGTGGGTCAATACAATTAAGAAAAAGGAAATGCACAATACTCCCCCGCCACTGAATGCAAATAACAGTTGAATTAACTTCTCTCTGACAAACAAAAACAACACATTTATGATTTATTGCAGCTCAGCCATTTTTACATCAAAGAAATTAAAGTTCTCCATGATGTTTTTTTTTTCTTTAAAAAAGTATTTTAAAAAAAACTATGTACAATTGTTTGTGTATATTCGTAAATATAAAATATATTAGAGTAAAAGAAGTGACAGAGGTGCTTTGAATAAAAATTCGAAATGGGCCATCGCTCATCGGTCCAGCTCGGCCTGCAGGATCTCCCCCCAGGTCTCAGCGTCCAGCGGCACCATCTTCCTGCCAATGAGCTCCTCCGCTGATCTCACGTGGCTGTAGCGACCTCTCAGCCAGTCCTTCTTCAAACGGCTGCGAGTGTAGTTCTTCACCAGTGTGACCTGCAGAGAGGTGACGGGCAGGTCTGAGGCATTAGAAATGTGGTTGTAACCACTGATAACTTCTAACCATCTATAACACTGCTTTGACTAGCAGCTTCTCAGGTTAGTTCAAGCCTGGTCTGAGCTCCCCACTTTTTTCTTGGTCTCTGTGGGGTTTTGCTTCTTAAAAGTGGACCCACCTTCCAGGACAGGCCGTCTCTCCTGTCGCTGTCGACCTCCCTCTGACAGACAGCTCCGACCAGCAGACACTGCCTCCTCCACACCTGGTCGCTCTCCTCGATGATGTAGTGCCACAATTTGCAGGTCCGGGAGGCGCTGCACAGACTCCTGGCTTCCAGCTCGCCAAAGATCTTCGCACTCATTTCTGTCGGCAGCGTCTCAGCAAAGTTTTCGGGGGCGGGGGTGTCGCAGGTGGGTCTCGGGGAGGCTCTACTTTTAGAGACGAGAAACACGGGCGAGGTCCTCATGGAGTCATGCTGCATAGTAGCTCAAGAGTCCAACAGTTTGAGACGGCCTGGGGATAACATAGGGATTCAACGTCACAGATTCTGATGCCACGGATTACATTTGAAGCTTCATCTCAGGTGTTCAGGATTAACTTTGTGTATCTGAGGGGCGCTTTGAAGATGAAACAAAGGAGGACAATTTGTTTTGGAGAATATTGTAAAACATTTTGTATTTTTGTTAAGCAGCACATTCCCATGAATATGGAAATGTTTTTTTTATTAGATTTTGTGCATTTTATATTTTCTTCTAAAAAGAAATGATGCTGCCATAGTAGCAAACTCACTGTTCTCTCCTCAGTTGCAAAGATTAACTCACGGGTATATTCTGTCCCTTTGCTCGGTTACACAGGCATATTATATTATTATTATATTAATAGTCAAAAGCCTTTTCCTTACCCAGTTAAAAATACAGACATTGACCCTCACTATACAGTAATATAGTCACACCAGAACAGGCACACGTGGCAGTTATTCGTCACCTATTACTAAACTGCGATGGTAAAATGTACTATAAACTATATTGTCATGAATAAATATTTTCAGATATCAATGATTTACGTGTCAAAATTGGTTGTGACAGGGATTGAACCCATTTCTTTCTCCAGCACCAGGCCTGCATGTAAACACATTCTCCTATAAACGACACTATCAACATCACTGATACAAAATCTGAACGATACAATAAATTAAGAAAGACCGTATTTAATTGCTTACATCATTTTAAAATGTGTGCCTTTTGATTAAAATGTAGAATGTCTCGGCCCCTCTGTTATTACCAAAGCTTCTGTTTTCTGCAACGAAGTGTGAATCTCATTGAAATAACATCTGATTTTACTGGTGTCACACGCTCAGCTGCGCGAGTCTCATCTCCGCCCCAGCTAACAAAGCTAACAGCGACTGAAAAACCTCCGTCCTGTTGCAGTTTACAGGCTAAATACCTTATTTATTTCCGGGACAACGCTAAAAGAAAATGTCTGCTGTCATATATTTAAGCACAGACCGATAATGTGTCGTTTAAATAAATGTTTCTTACAGGCAGTGTGGTCGCTCCGTGTCTTTCTGACAGCTGACTGTTTAAATGTCTCAACGGTTGTTTACACACAGAAATACGTCACTTGTTTTGTAAAAACTGCGCATGCGTAGAGAGGGTCATACGCCGAAGAATCGCACATTCGCCAAATTCCATATTGAAATGAATGGTTGTAAAATAAATCTGTAGACGGTTATGTATGGGTCTTTCATTCGGCATACATGTGATATATTTTCGTGACTTAAGTTTATCAAAATTTCAACTTATTTTGGTTCACATTCCAATTCAATAAAACGTAAATTCAGTGTACTTTATTATGTTTAAATGTATTTCCCCTATGAAATACATGACTCGGTATATTTTCTGAATATTTTGCATGACCATAGACGGACTGTAGCGAGAAGAGTGAACCAACTCAAAACGTTTACATTTGGATAATTAAAGTCGTGCAAAGTACGTTATATGCATGCCGAAATAGAGAGTGATATCTATCCATTCATAAACCGTTTTGGGATTAATTTTTATAAGCTTACGTTATTCGCAAATACACAAGAACATTTTAAATTGAACAAAATCTGGATGGAATTCGGTGTCCAGAATTCTACTGGGGCTGAGCTCTAATGAGCTGCGCCAGACGTCTACTGCGCAGGTTCCCCAGCATCCCGGAAGTTTTGAATAACATCCATGCATTGTAGCTGCATGACAGCAAAAGTTGTAAACGCTTTCTATGCTTTCGGTTTTTGCTTTTCAACCCCGAGAGACCAAACATATCCAGTGTACCTCCACTACAGGTAGGCAGAAGTAAACATATGTATTACTGCGCGGCCCGTTGTGACCATAACGCACTACTTTTGTCTCAGACGGAGCTACTGAATGAAACACAAGTTAGAGGAGCTCTTTAAATCCTGATTTAATTCTCCTCGTAGCTTTCAGGAGTCATTACACTTCATGGTAAACACTTGTAATGGATTGTGTTTTTATACTAATACCTCCAGTGGACCGGGGTGAAGCTCCCTCCAGTCCCGCCCGCTGAGCACATGTCCGGCTTCGACCTCGTCCAAGTGGACGGTGGCGGCGGCGGCGGGGATCCCATCCACCTGCCGCCGGGGGAGACGGTGTTGGGCCGGGGGCCCTTACTGGGAGTGAGTGCACCTGTGGCTTTATTTTAGTTTAATTATTCCAGCAATACTCTCAACAGTGCAGGTTAACAAACATTGCTGTAGATGTAAATCCTCAGAATCAGAATCAGAACCTTTTATTTGCCAAAGTATGTTGCACATACAAGGAATGTGACCTGGTGGATGGTGCATAACATTAAACAATCAACACAATGCAAAATACAAGACATACAAATAGAAACATAGAGAAATTTACAATAAAATATAAAAATATGGTAAATAAACAAACAAACAAAACTATGTACATTTACTCATGTACTGTACTTAAGTACAATTTGAGGTACTACAACGAGTTTATAAAGTATGATGTTTTGTTATAGATTAAACTATCTAACTGTTTGTACAAATAGCTGACAGCTGAAACGATTAGTTGATTAATCAGTTAGTCAATTTAGAGAAAACTAGTTTATTTTGATGGTTTAAGTTATTTTTAATGTATAAAATGGTTCCAGCTTCACAAATGTGAAGATTTATTGCTTGTTGTAATTGTGACGGCACTTCTCACTGTTTTCACTATTTTTACAAACCAAACAATCAGTTGATTAATGGAGAATAATATTAATCCATAATGAAAGTAGTTAATAGTTTAAAATGAGCTCCACCTCAACCAACATCAGCAGTAAAATCCTGCTTTTACGTTTATACATGAGTGATAATAATCAATCATATGATAAATGATAGTTTAACAGTCACAGGGGACATTTTTATCCTTTTTGATACTTTTAAGTACATTTTCCTGAATACTTTTTACTCAAACAACAATTTCAATGCAGGACTTTTACTTGCAGTAGAGTATTGTTACAATGTGGTATTAGTACTTTTACTTAAGTAAAGGATCTGAGTACTTCCTCCTCCTGTGCTGCCTGCTGTGTGATGTTTGTGACCCTGTGGCCGCCATGCAGCAGACGTGTGACGCAGCCAATTAAAGGTACAGACCTACCGGAGACTTCTGGCCACACGTTCGCTCAATTACATTCGGACATTTTACAATTTAAAATGTATTTTTTCACTTATTTATATTCCAAAAAATGAATATCCAAACAGTTTACGAATAAGCTCAAACAGCTCTTTTATTTGGCCTATGTGTAATATACATAGCATGATTTAATTTAATTTAAATTTTTAATTAAATTTTTTATTCCCGAAGAATGAAATGAAGGAACGTGTGAGTGTTTCAGCAGAGCTGCAGGTCTTCCACTGAACCACTGGAGGACTCTGTTTTCCTGATAACATGGAACAGGACGTGTCCTCTCTGACGGGGTTAACATTTTCTGTTTTTTGAGCTGTCACCTAAATGACTTTCCAATAAGTTATTACTACTTTTCTTTGAGTCTCTGAAGCATCTCTGTTTCTCAAACATTATCCTGATTTTACGTCTTCTGGCACCACATGCAAGGATTGTTGTAAAATAGTATTATGAAAATGAAAAATAATATTTAAACAAAAATCCAGATGAAAATCTGGTTTTAAATACACAATTTACAGCAGGAGTTCAGCAGGAATGCTGAAGTTTGGGCATTTATAGTGTTTTGTTCAAGGAATTCTGGGGTTTCTGTTTTTTTTTTAAATGCTTTATCCTGTGATGGAACAAATTGTTGGTCAACTGGGATTCTTGTCCCGATGGTTTTTCTTTTTTTTCCACCTCTAAAAATATGTGAATCACTTTGCACTGAAGCTCTTCACCTGTTGTGTTTGTCCTCACGTTGTCTCAGGTCAGCGACAAGAGAGTGTCCAGACTTCACGGGCTGCTGGAGAACCTGAACGGACAGCTGCGCCTCAAACCGGTACGTCCTCTCACCACACCGGGGATTTGACTTGTTTCACCATTAGTTCACTGGCGACGAGCCTTCTCCAAAGCTTACCGTCAGTTTTTAAAGCTGGAACAAATAACTTGAAAGTGATTTAAGACATGATTATTTATCGTCAACTTCTCTCAGAAGTGATACCCGATCCAGCCATTTGTGTCGGTGTCGGCCTAATATCGGTATCGGATCCCTAATTTAGTCTTTCCTGTGATTGACTGGCGACCCGTCCAGGGTGGCGTACCCCGCCTCTCGCCCAGTGCCAGCCTCTTAAATGAGAAGCTAGTACAGCTGATGGATGGATGGTCTCCGTCTCCGGCATCAAGAGAAACCTCGCGTTTAGTTGCTGCAATCACAAACCGTCGTGACTTCTTCCAAACAGATGCATTCAGTATTCAGATCTTTATTGGTCCTGAGGGAGAACTGAGTCATTCCAGCAGCAGAAGTCAGATGGAGGTCTGTTTGGAAAAGAGTAGGCGGCGTCATCCACGTCAATCACGCCGACATCCTCTGTTTGTCATTCGTGTAATTGACTGGAGGTCAATGCATCAGCACGTCTCAACTCGTCATCTCAGACGATTAATGAACACATCACAGTCGCAGCACCTCAACCAATGTTTTTAATCGTGAGGGGGAATCAGTCGCGTCAATAAATGCGGCCTCCGGATGTCACGCTGGAAAACACACACGGCTACAGACGCTCTTCACCGAGGCTCCGTCGATGCTTCAACTTTCATACCTGCGTCACGAAGCGGAGAAAAATCCGGTATTTTCTCTGTATTTTAATGTCACGACAGAAGTATTACGTTACATCATGTTGTGAGGTTTTTCGTATTTCAATGATGTAATATGCAAAAAAAAATGGTGTAAAATTGGCTGAAATATACGCAAATGACTGCAAATACAGTCCAATCCCCAAAGATCAGCGCTGATAGTCGCACACAGATAACGTGAAATTATTAGCGTCTCCAGAGAGTTGGTGGTAACTGATAAAGGTCCATTATAAAGGAGGTCGACTCAAACTCTATTATTTGTATTTCTTCATCCTCTGGTTTTCATCTCTAGACCCACCTGAACCCGTGCTTTGTCCAGTCGTCCCTGACCGACGACCCTCGACCTCTGCAGAGAAGTTCCTGGTACCCTCTTCATCACGGAGACTTGTTCTCTCTGCTGCCGGGCCAGTTCATCTACCAGGTGGTGGCCGTGGGCGAAGAAGGCCGCACTCCCAGGTACTCGAACGTTAACGCCGTGTGTCAAGATCTAGAGATGAATCTCATTTGCATTTGCAGCAATTAAATCAAGACGGAGGAGGCTGCTCTCCACTGTTTCATTATAAAGTCTTATCTCTTTTATCTTTGCAGAGCAGACTGCGTGGGGTTGAAATGGCTCCAGTTCAAGTGTTATCTGTTGACTCAATTAAAAGCCAAGATTAGGTTGATTCATGTAGTCTGTGGGCTTCGGTAATGTTTTATCTGTGAGTTAGGGTCCCCTATGTTGTCCTGAGGCCCGCTGTCTGTTTGAAGTTTAGATCAAACAAACAGGAAAAGGACACTCGAACAAATGTAAACCAGCCGAGGCTCATGTTGCATTGAATACAGAAACTACAGCTTGTATCTGAGCAGCAGCAGAAGGTTTATTAGGAGTTTTAAAAGTGGACTTCAACCTCAGTTTTTCAGGCTTAAAAATCACTTTATCATTTTCTTCATGTATAACTTCCAATAGAAACAGTCAGATGTTTGAAGAAGAGGAGCTTCCCGTTGATCCCGAGCCAGATGTGGAGCCAGATGTGGAGCCAGAGGTGCAGCCACATCCTCCTCCTGTTGGACAGACTCCTCCGCCACCGGCAGCTCCGTCGAACCAGGAGGAAGCCGTCAACAGAAGCCTGAAGAAGAAGGTTTGTTTAAACTGGCATCCAAACCTGCATCAGCAGAAAAGCGGCGCAGCAGGAAGTCACGTCACGTCCGTCTCTTTTATTGTTTTTGGCGATATGACGTCATTATAAACCAGGAGACGATCCAAATTTGCATCTCTGCTTATTTGGTGTCTTTCCCTTTTAATATTCCTTGTTGTATTTTGGATGAAGTTCTTTGACTTCTCAGGTATTTCCCTCACTGGATTACTGCAAAACACACTCTATGAACAGTTTCACAATCAGTTTTATTTGATCCATATCGCCAAATTCCATCTCTTCTGATGGAAAACGATTGCTGAGGCTGTAAAGATAGTCACCACTAAGCTACGCTTTCTGTACTCCAACACAACAAGCAGAATATCCCGTTGGATGGAAACATGTCGCACATTTAGGAAATAATTGCATCCAGTTAAACTTTCATTAATATCAATAATTTAAGATGATCAGCGTTATAGTGTTCTGTCTCAATGTTACCTGCATTGTTTCCAGCTCTGATGATGAACCCACTGCACACTTCACAAGAACTGTTTTCTGTTTTCGTTTCATGAAGGGAGCCTCTGCACGTCCAAAAGAAGTTCAGGACGACCAGAGGGACGTCCCTCCGTCTGTAACCAAGAGAAGAGTTTTACCTGCGTGGATGATGGCGGCTGCAGCAGCGCCACACAGTTCCTCCTCCTCCAGACCAAAAGGTACCTTCACCTTCCTGTTTCATGGATTTATTTGGGTTTTTTCACACGTCTGTCCACATTTCACACTTGATTGGATCTGTCTTTGCGTCACAATACATTTGTTGGTTCCCTTCTTATTTTACGGGTCTAAAAATGTCTTAAATGTCCAGATTTTTAGGAGCCATTCATGGGTCCTAAATGCTGCCTTACCCATGGTTACCCAGCATGCCTAAAAATCGTCATGCTGGGTAACAGCTTGAAGAAAGAGACACTGGAGATCTTTTTTTTTTTTTGACAACCGCTCATCCGGTTGACTTCACACTTGGCGGGTACATTGCTCAGGACCCAACGGAGGTCAGTGTCGAGTGTGAAGTGGTTTGGATGAGCGGTTCTCCAGAAAACACCTGAGGTCAAGCGTTCAGCCCCCTCCGAACAAGCCCTAAAGTGATAATAAACTTTATTTATACAGCACTTTTCAAAATAATGTTACAACCAGTTGTTTTAAATTGTTGAACCAGGATTAAAACAAATGCAATCTTCCATAATGGGACTGTTTCTAAAAAGTGCTCGAGCTGTGGTGCAGTGGGTCTGGTGAAGGAATGAGAGTCTGTTTTCAGGTGATCTTGTCCAGGTGACGCCACCTGAACGCTGCAGACGCTTGTTGACCTTAAATAGCAGCTGACAGTCAGGTCTTAAAATATCACGGCAGTCTGACGTTAACAAGAGAGCCAATAGAAGTGTGACACAGCGGAAGCTTTTCTCCGTATGTCGGCGTGTTCATTGATAATTACAGCAGGTAAAAGAGGACACTGGACAGCGTATCCTCCTGTGATATTTACTTTGAAGGAGAGCAGACGGCTCTGCTGAGCTACATGGACCCTCAGCGAGCCTGTTACTGCGTCCATACGCTCTATGCTGCACTTAAAGAGCTGAGTTTAACTGGGAAGAGTGGGCAGATGGAGAAGTTCCAGTTTCCTAAAGAGAAACTCGCAATGCTGTCTGTGGCTACTTTCATTCCCGGAGTCTTTGGCGGCGGTGGAAAGTAATTAAGTACAAGTTTGAATTACTTGTATTTTACATTTCTGCTCCTCTACATTTCTGGGGGAAATATTGCACTTTTTACTCCGCTACATTCAGCTGACAGCTTTAGTTACTTTTCAGATTTTTAGAGTAAAATTCTTGTGAGGCTTTTACACAAAATCAGTGTGTAGCTGTGTCTCCTGGCCACGTTCAGATGTCTCTCCGACTTGTTCCACCAAAGACATTTTTCGAAACTGTTCAGCATTTCACAAAAAATGCAAAGATTAGATAAAAGTCTGATAAAACAAAGGTAAAAGTTCATATCAGAACTTAGTTTTTCTTCTTTCCTCTCACGCTGGTCATCTCACGACCCCTCAGATTTATCAGGGACCCTTTGCAGGGGCCTGACCCCCAGGTTGGGAACCACTGGACTAAACTAGCTCCCTGTATAAAGTAGCTCTACCTCGAGCAGCTACACCAGTAAAAAATGACTTGTGCATTGATGTATCGGTATTCATTTAATAACGTCAGTCACAGGGCACACATACGGCAGAACAAGTACTTTTACTTTTGATACTTTAAAGTACATTTTCCTGATAATTACTTTACTCAAATACTTCTTCCACTACTGTAAGTTGTGTCAAATGAATTGATGAGTTTCCTTCTGATTAAAAACCTTTGATATTCTGATTTATACGATGCATACTGGTGTTGATTTTTAACTGATTTTGTATGATGAAATATCTTCTTTTTTTTTTTTGTATCAGTTGGGCTCTTGTTTTCGTATAATCCTCTGAAATCGACATTTGTCTCTCTGTTTCAGTTCAGTCCGCTGTGAAGACAAGTAAAGGACCTTCAACCAGCACTAAACCAGCTGCAGCCAAACAAGCCACGCCCACCAAGACCTCCTCACCTGAGGAGGCGGAGCTCAGCGAGGAGGAAATGCCGAGGAAGAGGAGAAGGAAGATGAGTGATGAAGAGGAGGAAGCAGCTCAGTCTAAAACAGTTGAGTATTGTTAGTGAGTTGTAGTTTTTGTTCCCGTGTTCAAGGACAGAGGATGTCGTATGTATACAGATTGTAAAGCCTTCTGAGGCTGATTTGTGATATTGGGCTATACAAATACATTTAATTAAATGGAATTTAAATTAAAATAATGGCTGTTATTACGTGTTTTTACCGTCTTCTGCAAAAAAATATTTTGCGCCAATTTGGTCCAAATAAAATGAGGACTGTGAAATTACGGTAAATGTCTTCATTCAGTCTTTCTGGACCAATAAAAGCCTTTTTAATCGTCTGTCTCTGGTGTTGACTCTCAGGACGTTCCTCCAGAGCAGCGCTCAGTCAGGCTTCACAGCGAATCCAAGAGGTCCGAGGTGAGCGACGAGTCCGGCGGCTTCACCGTGGAGGTGGACGAGGAGGAGGAGGAGAGAGCGGAGTCGTCTACAACTGACATGAACACCACCATACGGACGAATGTGATCAGTCAATCTGACAACGACGAGGACAACAAGCAGAAAAATGGACGACAGCATACTAAAGGAGTCGGGTCGAGTGGCGCCTCTGCGACCGGACTTCGAGCGCCGTGTCCGTACGGGAACAACTGCTACAGGTAGCGTTTACCTGTGCACGAACACAACAGCTTTTTCCTTTGATGTGCAAAGATGAGATGAAGTGCACTTGAGCTGATAAACATGAACAGAGACAAAAACTGGATCAGGTACAAAAGCTTCTCAAAGCAGCCGCCTCGTGTCTCTCTGGTTTTAGCCTCAAGAGATACTCCTTCTCGAATTTAAGATAAAAGATTTCAAGATCATTAAAGCGAAGGTGTTCTTACACAACCCTAAATCACAAAGTGGGGCTGCAGTGGAGAAAAGAGTCTCACAGACACATTGATTTACCTCTGAGGCTCCCAAACTGACAAAAATCACAGAAACTAACCAGTCAGGTTTACACTGATGAACCAGATCGGTCATTATCCTCCAGCTGCAGAGCTTAAAGGGACAGTGTGGTTGTATGAGTCAGTGTTTTGCTACAGTAGATGGAGTTTATAGAAACAGACAGGTGGAACGTGTGGACAATGCCAGCCGTGCCGCTTTCATCCTCTTATCCACGGTGCTTGGGAGGTTGCGCTACTGTCGCGCCTGCGAATACTAACCAACCAAAACCGTGGACGGATATGAAAAACAGAAAAGATGTAATTGGTTGTCTGTGGTTTAAGTGGATTGAACTTCCACTGTTTGTTCCTTTTTTTTTTAAACTAAGTGTACATAAAGAGGGAGCAGCAGCAGGGACACATCCTGCAGAAATCTCTTGTGTGCACAGACATCAAGCGCTTCTCTGAAGACCTCTCACGACCTTCTCTGTTTGTTCTTCCAGGAAGAACCCGGCCCATTTCCAGGAGAGCAGTCACCCCGGTGACACCGACTACGAGGAGGAGGAGGATAAGGGAGAGGAGACGCAGGAGGCAGATCGGCCTGAGTGCCCCTACGGCACCGACTGCTACAGGTCAGACATCACAGTCAGATGAAAGGGGATTGAAAGGTATGATGGGGAAACCTGGTGACCCGATGAAGCTGACATCAATGGCAGAGACGGTGTAATGTCACGAGATGATCCTCGCAGCTTTTTTTTTTAGATTTAGTCTCATATTTTCATCCTAGTTTCCAGCAAATGTAAAGCATCAATACTATACTATACTAAATGGTTCATCCTCAACAAGTCTGACTGTTATACGGTGAGATGTCTTAGCGCTCCGTTTGTCCAACACTTTGGTTCTAAGTGACAACAGATGAAGGGTTTCTCCCAGAAGACGCATCTCTTGATCCATTAAGTTAACAGATGATGGCCTCCACTATCGACATTCACGTTACAGCAATGGTTCAATATTTAGAGAAATACGCTTGTGTGCTTTCTGGCGGAACGTCGACAGTGACTTTGATTTTTTTTGTTCCCTGACAGGAAAAATCCTCTTCACAGGAAAGAATACAAACACACAAAGACACCAGGTGAGATGTTTCACCTGCTTGATTTCTGTTTGACGGCATCACAACTAAAGACACCGTAAACTAAACATTATTTAATGCTTTTAATCAGTGTATGAATGTGTGTGTGTGTGTGTGTGTGTGTGTGTGTGAGAAGGAGTGAATGATGTCGGGTAAAGTGCTTTGAGAGGTGGGAAGAATAGAGGCGCTGCAGTAATGCAAGTCCATTTACTAAAGCAACGGGCTCCTGGAAGGCGGCGAGACGGCATTTAATAAAATGACAGTTCCACATGCATCGTTGTGGGAAGTGGTTGTGAGTCAGCGATGTGAGTTGTCGGCTCTCACGGCAGCCCAGGAGGATCTACTGGACTGACTGCAAAGCCGCTGGTGCTGCTGTGTTGTCCTTTTAAACCAGAGTCGCACAAAATGCTTCCTAACAAAAGCGAAAATAAAAAAGGGAAATTTCCATCTCTGAAAGGGTTTAGCGACAGATCCTCGACCTGATGAAGAAGAAGAAAAAACACACACTGGATCCGTCACCAGAGCTGCTCACAATCTATAAACCCACTGGGGCCTATCAATTTTGTTGTTAGCGGGTTATAATGTAATCTGGAGACCCTCCAGGACATTACCCCCCCCCCCCTGTTGCAGTGGAAATGACTTTCTGACACACACACACACACACACCTACACCCTTCTTTCTTTAATAAAACACACTTCACACTGATGACAAATGTGATTTCCCCTCCAATTTCTTTTTATGCCTCAGTTGACATTTAGTTAAGAAGCTTCGTTCACACTCTCGTCTCGTCTCGACTGACGGGAGGAAGGGAGACGGAGAAACGACGTCTCCTTATTTCTTCCACTCTGAAAGCACTGCTCCCCATAGAGGAGTGAAGACAAGAAATACGATGTTCTATTGATGATTACTGAAGTAAAATATGTAGTAAAAGTTACAATATATATACATTTATTTAATTAGGGGTAGTAGTATCTTTCTATAATAAGAACAAGAATGATACAGAACTCAAAGGTCCACTTACGAGCTTTTCGAGGGTTAAAAAAGTCCTAAAAAAATCATGAAATCTTTAACTTTTCACAAACATGTCTCTGATATTTGTTGACATGTAGTGGAGGTATCGTGCTGCCGAAACTTTTTCCATTATCTGTCTCTTTTTTTATTCTAACCAAACGTAGAGAAGGAAACCAGTTCATCAGAGACATCTGGAAGCAGAGGAACATGAAACAAAACTCTCCTCGCTTCTCATGTTGCACTTCAAGCTTTTCCTTGTCTCCTTCTGTGACTCACTCCGTTCACACTGCCGATGCTTTTACAGCTCGCGCCACACGCACCGTCACCAACAAGCCCCCCGCTGACGATGACGACAGCGACGAAGACGACAGCTTCATTAACGACGACAGCGAGGACGTGGGCGACGACTCGGACTACGCGCCTCCTGTCTCAGATGACAGCGGAAAGGAGGACGTGACAGGACTGCAGGAGGAGGCAAAGGCCTTCATGAAGAGGAGGAAGTAGATTCAGACCTCCATGAAACTGCTCACAAGGTCTGCAGATTATTTTGAGTAACCGGGTCATGATTTCTTGCTGTTGAGTTATTCAAATGTATTCTTTATTTTGTGTCATCTAGTCCCATTATATTGGAGAGAACCAAACCAACTCGCACCAAAACAATCTAGATTGATCAAAAGCACTACGGGTAATAGTATAAATTATGTTTTGATTTTGGGTTGAACTGTCCCTTTTTAAAAGCCATGAATTGAAGCTTTACAAGAGCATGGAGTTCCCAACTGTTTTGGCACCGTGGGCCCTTTCACATGTTGACGACTGATCCTCTCCAGGACGTCAGCGCTGTTTACTGCAGACACAATAGTATGACAAACCACTAAAGGTTCTTTCTGAACCACTGGAAACACTGACAGCACTGAGAGATACAAGCATTAGTCCAAACTGAATGATTTTGCTAAGTTGTATTTTGTCGCTTAGATTTTATTCCAGATAATCGGTTCCTTTTTTTGGATGAATTCTGCTCGTGTAAATATGTAAAATTGAGTTTTAGGCGTAGCTGTCTTATAATTGTTACTCTAATTTGTTGAGCTGTTTTTCTTACTTTGTTTAAATACATGAGATGAATACAAAGTCTTTCCTGCTTTTTGATTCTGTGGTTTTATTATGAAAGAGAAACCCACTCACACTCATATATTTTAACTAGCCGCCCACCAAACTATGTACAATGTTGTTTTTTACAAGAAAAACACAAGATTTCATGTCATATTTCATTCTAGTGGAAAATAAATTTGTTTCATTTTATTTTATTTTATCAAAATGCTAACGTGCTGATGTTTAGCAGGCTTAATGTTTACCTTGTTCACCATCTTAGCTTAGCGTGTCAGCACGCTAACATTTGCTCATTAGTAGGGCTGCGACGATACGAGGAATATATGCGATGATATTGCAGTAACGATATTACTTGCGATACATAAACGGATATTAAAGTGAACTCAGTTTGGCCTTTCTGCTGCTCTCAGTATTCTGCTTAAATACTGAAAATTGGTTGTTGAATTAAAAACAATCAAAGAAATTAATTTTCAACATGTTTTGGACAAATTGAACATTGAACTGAACACAAAAGGAATTATTAAAATAATAAAGATATATATATATATATCTTGGTGGAATATAGCATTTTGTGTTTATCGTGCAAGTTGACATCACAATAATAAAAACATACACTGTATTGTGCAGCCCGACTAATGAGCAGTAAACACAAAGTCCAGCTGAGGCTGATGGGAATGTTATTTATCTGCAGGTATTTGGTCATAAACCAAAGTACTGGACACATTAAAAGGTTGACCTGATGATGGCCACGATGGCGCTGTTGCTGCTCAGCCGACGACATGTTGAGAGCCGTGTGGAGGCAATGGATAAGCTCTGAATCATTGCGTTTGGCCCCTTTAAGTACAGTACTTGAGTAAACCTGCAGAAGTGTAGCCCAGCACAGATCACAGAGAGCTGATCTGAGGTCTGCTGCCCGTGAGGTTGTGTGTGGTGCGTCGTGAGTCTTCCAGCTGACACTTTGCATTCATTGATGATGATAAACAGACAGGCGGCCTCTTGAATTTCAAACATGATCTCCGTTCACGTCTCCAGAGCTGCCGTCTAAAGGCACAAACAACACAAGTAGAGGATGGATTCATGCAGAGCGCCTCGCAGCACCGTCGGCTACATCTGTAACACACACACACACATGGTCCCACTGGGAAGTTAAATCCTCCACACACTCAACATCAAACCGCTTCACGGTTTCCCATCATCCTTTCCTGCTGGAGAAAGTGAATTTCCTCTCACGAGACTCTCATATGGATGTAGTGTTCCTTTATGTGTCGAGAAAATGAACTATTTAAAAAGATGATCATACAGAATATGATGCTTTGATGTAGATTAAACTACCCAACAGGATATAAAGGAGTTAAAAGTATCAGTAAAATGCAAAATACACATTAATGCAGCAGTAATATTAATCCAGAAACATCAGATACAATAGTAAAACACTGACGGGGAACATTTTACTGCACGATAAGTACAACTTCAATATTTTTTTAAATATTATTAATCATCATTATTGTACAAATGAAATAATAAACACTCCGTCTGTCTCCGGCTGCAAATGTGTGTTCACATGGAGTCGGAGAAGAAGAAGAAGCTGCTTCTTCATTTGTTGAGTCATTGTTGTCACGCTCCCCTGTGATTGGCTCAGCTGTTTCAGAGGGATGTGATTGGCCGAGTGTTTTCATTAATCACCACACCCTCTGCTTCGATACTCCACTTCAGTCAGCATCTTTTTGCACTTTGCGCTGCTGCACATGAACAAAAGCAGCAGATGTGCTTGTAGTGTAGCCGCCATTATGACCCCGGCTTCTCAGTGCAAGCCTTTTTGGGAGAATACATTTCTTTTTTTTTTTTTTTCAACCTGCTTTCATGATCACACGGGTGTTAACTGTCTGACCAGGATGAGAACATCTTCACCGAGGCGAAACCAACGTTTGAATCCAGTATTTCTACAAACTGTACCAAGCATCTCAGAAACAGAACTACAAACATGGCCCCATTGCACTCTTCTTCTACGTATGAGCTACGGACACCACGCCCAACAGGAAGCTGCAGGGATGGTGTATTTTTCAAGGCCAACCAGGAAGTTAGCATTGCGCTGGTCCCCTCGACGTTTATGATACTTCACACATTTTGTTCAGCAAGAGAATGTTTACAAATGAACACCACTATTATGATTTTTGAAGCACGAATGCAATCGCCAGAAGTAAAAAGCTAACGGTAGGCTATATAGGAGCTACACCACGGTCACATGACATCTTGTCATCACCACTAAGCTAAAGGAGGACCAGTGTTCTGCGTGATGGCGTTTTGTGGTTTCATTTGGCCTCTTATCAGCACCCGCGGAAGTGTAAAAATGCTGACTCATTTCTGGGTTTTAGGACTCCTTCCTGCAGCACTCCTGTTGGAGGCACCGGCATCTCTGGTCGGGTAATAAGGGTTGAAAGCTCCCGCTTTTTGTTCGCCTCTTTGACCTGTTTCTGGACGAGCTGCAGCAGATCCAGCCTGCTGTTTGAACCTCTACTTTAGCCGAGCCCCCTCGGCGTCCTCCGTCACCCGGAGGGAGCAGGTCCGTGCCTCGCCGTCATCCACCGACTTGACGGCCACGAACGTCACCAGCCTCAGCTGGAACTTTCCCGCCTTCTTCAGGCGCTTGTTGTTGTGTCGGACGCTCATGAAGCAGAGGGTGTTGATGACCCCGTTGCTCATGGCGAGGCACTCGATGATGTAGAAGACCACCAGGGAGTTCTTGTCCCTGGATATGAGCGTGGGGTAGAAGTCCCGCAGCAGGGTGAAGCCGTAGTACGGCCCCCAGCACAGGACGTAGGCCGCCAGCACCAGAACCAGCACCACCACCGTCCTCCGACGTCTCTGGAGCCTCTTCCGGATCTGATCCGTCTTGAAACCCGGGACGTCCTTAAACCACAGCTCCCTGGAGATCTGGATGTAGCAGACAGCCATGACGGTCACCGGGCCCATGAACTCCAGGGCGAAGATGAGGAGGAAGTAGGAGCGGTAGTAAACCTGCTGGTCCACGGGCCAGATCTGAGCACAGAAGGTCTTGTGGGGGCGACCTTCCACGTGTGGGTACGTCATCTCAGAGGCCATGTAGGCGGAGGGGATGGAGATGAAGATGGGGACGATCCAGACCGTCAGGATCACGCAGTACGCCGTCTGGATCTTCATACGAGGCCTCAGAGGGTAGAGGATGGCCATGTACCTGCAGACAGGAAGAGCAAAGGTTTCACAACACAGAGGAGGACACAACACTCACAGACTTAAAACTGGAACCACTTTGAGCATCCCGGATACACAGATATTGTTTCATCTTTCCTCCCTGCTGATGCTGTTTATACATGAGAGGATGTCAGCCATGATAAATGGAACATGGAGTGGGGCTGCTGGTCCACAAGTGTGAGCGTCAGCCGATGATGGATTTGGTTCAGGAGCCCAGAAGCAGCTTTTACTATAGCAGAATGTAAATCCCCTCTGAGTCCTGAGATCTGTTTGATGTGGAGCGATCATTGATGTTTCTGTTTCTCTGACGGATGAAGCTCTGTAGTTCGGCCAAACTACGTCTGCCTGCGACATGCTAATGTTAGCAGTGGCTTATAGTTGGCTCACTGACATGTTGATATGTTGAATTAATTAAAGCTGAGGGTTAAAGGATTGATGCTGCATTCACACATGGGTAGAAGAAGTAACGTAGACCAACACAGCTGATAATGAGGCTTAAAACTCTCCTTTTTGTGTGTGTATGTTGCTGAGAACAGCACCGCAGCAGCTACTGTAGCAGAGTGTGTTTTCTGTCTCGTTTGTTATCGCAAACCAACCAGAACCCGCGGCTGTTCTCCCACACATGCATCTTGGTTATGTGATCTGGACACAGCGGGCGGTCGTGTGCATGCAGGAGAAGAACGCGAAGGAGGTGATGAGAGGAACACACACACACACACACGTACAGAGGGAGGGAGAGGGAGGGAGAGAGAGAGAGGGAGGGATTCGGAGGGAGATGGAGGGGTGCTGTTAATCTGCAACATGGAAGAGGATGGAAGGAAAGGAGGGTGGAAGAGAAAGAAAGAAAGACATGATATCCACTCCGTCTGTATTACTGCTGTAAACATGCTTCACGATAAAATCATATTTGAGAGAGAAACGTCTCTGGGATCAGCTGGAAAATGCATCGTCACAAAGCTTTTCTTTTTAGAGATAAAACCTACGATACAAACATAGATTAAACTAGGCAATAGAATATAAAGGAGCACTGGAACAAGAGGTCTTTGTGAGTATTATATAAACATAGATAGGCCTCTATAATGTCATAACGTCATAATGTTATATCGGGAATATCGTAGCTTCAAGCGAGGAGGAGTTGTGCAAAAGAGAGGCATCGTGGTGCCAGAAAATGTCCCAAAAAACGACATCTGTTTATGACGTTAAAGACGGCTTCAGGAAGAAGTGGGTGTGGATGGAGGGGTCGACGAAGCACGAGACAAACGGCTGTTCATTTCCTGTTTCCAAGTCGCCGCTGGTTTCTTTTAACCGTGACGCCTGTCATTCCCCAACCGAACCATCTACACACCTGTTCCCACTTTCCTCATCAGCCTCCCACTATTCACCAGCAGCCATTTGTCTTTGTTCCGGTTTCCTGCTCTAGATTCTGACCTGCAGCCTATTTATCACCCGTCTACCTTGTGACTCTGAAAGTGTGCAGCTCCCCCATGACCTCAATGCACTGACCCTGCCATAAAAAATTAAGTTTGTGAAACCAATTGTGGTAAAGATTGACTTAAATGTGTAGGAGAGGTGAATAAACTAGTCTCTCTAGTCTCACACCAAAACCTGATCGCTTGTTCCTCAGCCTGTGATCTAATTCTCCACCAGATCACATTTAAATCGTCCAAAAGTAACATTTGAGATATCTTGCAATGTAACCAAAAACCCTCATGGACGTGCTAAAAACGAATGTTTAATGTAGTTAAGCCGTGTGTGACGAAGGTGCAGGTGGACTCACCTGTCCACAGCGATGGCCAGCAGTGCGTTGGTGGACACGTAGAGGGAGACGGTGCGCAGGTAGTTGGTGGAGGCGCAGAGCAGCAGGCCGTGATCCCACGACAGCTGCTTCACCACGTAGTAGTCCAGCAGGAAGGGACAGCACACCGCCGCCACCAGCACGTCCGACACCGCCAGGTTGGCGATCAGCAGGTTGGTCAGGTTGCGGAGCTGCTTGTAGCGGGCGAGGCTGGCGATGAACAGACAGTTCCCCACGCCGCAGACCAACATGATGCCCACCAGGACCACGGCGATGACGATGGTGGCCACGAAGAAGGCCCGGCCCTGCGTGGTGTCCGGGATGTCGTCCGGATGAATCTCATAGTCCAGGCCGTCACTGGACAGGAAGTAGTCCGACAGAGCCGAGCTGCTGTTGGCCGGGTCGTCCATTTCGGATCAGGTCAACATGCTCAGGTTGGCTGATCCCTGGGAAATAACAATAACAGTCTGACCACAATCTCCATGTTGGTTTGAGTCTGAACATTTAATGACAGTAAGAAAAACACAGGATATTACTCCTATTGTCACATCCTGTACACATTGGCCTATCCCAGCATGCATTGCGTGAAGGTACACTCCCTGGACAGGTCAGTGCATCTCAAGCCTGTCACACACATTACAGCACAGACACTACATTCAGTGTTTGACATACAGACACCTGTTTTGCCGCTCGGTGCGACTTTAACGATGTTGGATCTGATCTTTTGATGATAGTTTTGCTGATGCCGTTGCTACGTGACAGAGTTCATGTAGTCTACTTGTTAGATTTGTCCGCAGCTCGAGGAATGTTACGTCTGAAAAACTCTCTTAGAGCCCCGACACCAGAGCTTTTCACCAAACTGTCTGTGTCGGCTGCATGGGAGCGGGTTTGTTCTCATCACTGATCGCTGTTTCTACATCAGAGGACAGCAGGAGTCAGTGGTGGGGGAAGTATTTTACTTCAGTGAAAGTACTAATACCTCACTATATAAATACTCTGTTACAAGTAAAAGTTCTGCTTTGAAAATGTTACTTGAGTATAATTGACTTAAAAGTATAGAATTGTCCCCTGTGACTGTTATACTATTATATATTAGATCATTGGATTATTGTCACTCATGCATTAATGCAGTGGTTCTCAAACTTTTTCTGTCGCGCCCCACTTTGGAGGAAGAAAAATGTTCATGCCCCACCACCCCAACAAAATTGTAACAAAATGGTCCATGTTGAATTTTTATTGAAATAACATTTTGTGACTCCTCCGTCCGTCCTTTTCAAATAATAGAATAAAGAAAATTGCAATCACTTTCAAGTAAACCAGATTGCTCCATCAGACAAAAACAAATAAAATGTGCAATCACTTTGTTAGAACAATGCAAATAAAGTTCAATCTGTGCAAAAAAGAACTACAAAATAGCTTATTACAATTGGCTGATATGAGATGCTAAGTCATAATTATGAGATGCTAAGTCATTATTTTGAGATAGTATCTCATTATAATGACTTACAGGATCTGTAATTTTTCCTCACAGTGGCGGAAACGGGCTTCCATACATTTTGCCATGTATTTATTAATTACTTAAAAAAAAAAAAAAAAAAAAAAAATTCTGCATTTCCCCCTGCGCCCCACCTGTAATACCACCACGCCCCACTAGAGGGGCGCGCCCCACAGTTTGAGAACCACTGCATTAATGTAAAAGCAGGATTTTACTGTAGTTGGTTGAGGTGGAGCTCATTTTGAGCTATTGATTAATGATTATTTTCATTATAGATTCATTTTTCCATTAATTGATTGGTTTGTAAAAAAATGTGCAAATAGGAAAAAAAGTCACAATTACCCAGAGCCCAAAGTGACAACTTCACACATGTGTTTAGTCCAAACCTCAACATTATTACAATACATTAACATTATTAAAGGAGACATATTCTGCTCATTTTGAGATTCATATTACTTAATACGTATTTTAGGTTTCTAGTAGAACATGTTTACATGCTTTAATGTTCAAATAACACTATATTTATATTCTATTTATCGTTTAGCGGTGACTCTGTAGAGAGCTGAAGTCCATCACTTCCAATCTGACCTTTTTTCGGAAAAAACTTTGTTCGTTAGTCAACGTTGAGACACATAATGATTTGATCCTGATTGAATTGTGCCATGAATTACACGTCTTTATCAATTTAAAACGTATTTTTTGCACATCAAGAAGATTGCATTCTGTCATAAAACTGTTAAAGTATAAGACCACATGGACCACACTTTGGGAACAGAGAGCTATACTTCAATTAATGAGAAATAATGAGAGAAGAATAAGAAACACAAGACAGCGGTGAAGATATGTGCAGCAGAGCAACTATAGCTCAACACATGTTAATATAAAACACAAGACCAAAGATCTCTGCAGGACGCACGTGTTGAACTGCAGAATTAAGGATATGTGACATGTGTGGCTGTTTATGATTAAATAAATCGCGTATTGTAAGACGTGAGGTGACACGTCGTCTGAACACGGAGGTTACATGTAAATAAAGGAGATCATATATTTTGTGGTACAGACCTGAAGCTGCTTCTCCGCGCGCTCTGATCCACTGAATGACAGGAAAGACCGCGAGGCGCGTTCACAACGTCTAGCGACCCAACACGCACAGACACACGCCCGCGCACACTTTATTCCTTTTGAAAATAATATTTAAATGGTTTTTTTTTGCAAACAAACCATATGACTTAGATAATTATATGTGTTGACTTGACTTCTAAATTGAGATTTAAGATGTTCAGTTGGTTGAAACTTATTATTATTGTGGGTTCTTAAAGCATTTTCACTTAGTGTCACATCACCTGTAAGTCATCATCCATTAGTAGGCATGACATCCCCACAGGTAGAAGTATCTTATTAAATTGAGACAGAAGAAGAAACAGGTCAGTTTGTGATGGTGAATGTAAACCAGCTCTCCCATCACTGGGAGGACACCCACCAGTAAATAACCCCCCTCTTCTTCTGCCGCATCCCACAAACATCTGCTGTTGTGCCGATGTCCCGATCAATAAATATCCTCTGGTCGTATACCAGAGCTGAGAACACGTCCCCGTCTCCCGACACGGTGAAATGTGCTCCACACCGACAGCAACATGAATAAAACGGCTGAAATGACACCGATCAGCGACGGCTGGAGGAAGAAATGTGAGTGAAGACACGGTGTACATCTATGACTAGATATTCTCTACTTTTAGGAATGATTATAGTCACTCATAACATGGAGGAAGTTTATGAAACAAGATTTTTTTAGTTGACACTAGCAAATTGAAACGGATGCTCCATAATATGGAGTTAAAAACCCTGAATTTTATCCCTCAACTGGCTACATTAGAGGACAACCATGTAAAATAAAGTCTGGTAATAATCCAGAGTTCTTCTAAACAGTGAATGTATCCCCCTCTCTCTCTCTCCCTCTCTCTCACACACACACACACACACACACACACACACACTTTAGTGTTGCCACAAAATGCAACTTTCTTGACGTGCGTAATGATATTTTAAATTGATAAAAGTAAAAATGAAACAGATCCCGTTTGTCCCTAAAGCTCCAGCAGGAAAACTCACATCAGTGGCAACAATTATGTAAAAGACTTTTATTTTACAAAACAAAATATTGGCCGGGGATTATTTGCTCGACCTCATGAACGACGGCAGAGGATTCAAAAATAAAAATAAAAGCATTTACAAAAAATCAAAAGCATCTGGGAACACGAGGGAAATCCAGGACCGGTCCTCCCAGTCAGAGTGTCTTTGTGTCTCCGGACGATCACGCTACTTCTTGGCGTACGTGATCTTCATGGCGCAGGTCGCTGTGATTCTGAAGCCCTGCAGGGCGTCTTTAGCCACGCCCGCCTGCGTGTCGCTCTCAAACTCCACGAAAGAGATGTCGTGTTTCCCCGGGACGAGCCGCACCTCTTTGAAACCAGGAAACCTGCAGAGGATCGTTAAAAATAAACCCAGTCAAAACACGGTCAACGCATGTTTTTTGAAAAGAACGTAAAAGACAAAGCCCTGACGGTGGACTCACTGGTTGAACAGCATGGAGAGCATCATCTCATTGGTCTCTTCAGGCAGGTTGTTGAGGAACAGGATGTAGTTAGGTGGGTTATCCGGCACCTGAGGAGACAGCAGAGACTCATCACGTTCAGCTTTGCACACAGGGACCCGTCTCACAAAAGCTTTTTATAATCACTGCTTATACGCAAATGATTGTTGTCTGCAAACCGCAGAATCCTACAAGGCTCCAAGTATTGAAGTGTCGATGAGTGAAAGGTAAAATAATGTGAAAAACATGCATATATTAAAGGCAGTGTGAAGGATTTGGTGGCATCTAGTGGTGAGATTTCACATTACATCTAACCGAATGTCCCTCACGTGTCGGAGAACTACGGTGGCCTTGAGGTAGCGTAAAAAGGTGAAAGGCTCTCTCTAGAGTCCGTGTGTGGTTTCTTACCTGTACTGCATTGGAGTGCACAGGCGCTCCTGATCCCTGCAAGCAAAAAACACACCAGTGAAAAACATGAAGAGCAATTTACGGTTTGCTTTCATTCTTACGGAAAAATGGGTTTTTTTGAACAAAGTTTACTAAGAACAGGATTAGTACAGACGGCAACCTCCGGGTCTGAAAAGTGAAGCCAATTGCATTCTCTCTACTGACCAGCAGGGGGCGACTCCTCTGGTTGTATAGAAGTCTATGAGAAAATGACTCTACTTCTCTCTCGATTTATTACCTCAGTAAACATTGTAAACATGAGTTTATGGTCTCAATCTCTAGTTTCAAGTCTTCTTCAATACAGCATGATGTTCATTTTGTAAATTATGGTCCATTTAGAGTCAAATAGACCATAAAGCAGGGGATGCTTTAGGGCGGGGCTACTGTGATTGACAGGTCATTAGCTTAGGTCACAGCTTAGTGTCCCCCACCTACCAGACTGTTGTTTTCAGTTTAAATCAGCAGCACTGTCAGAATCCTCAAAAGGGAACACGACACAACTTGAAACTTGTCAAAGTTACGTGATGTTCAAACGTAGACCGATTGGAAAGGTTTTAAATTAATGTAAGAAATGTTAAAACACACTTAGTGTTAAAAAAATCCACTTGAATGTTTTAATGTTGAAACATTACTGCACATCTGCCTAGCACAAATACATATTTCATATTTGATACATTATATTTTATTCCTATTATTATCCTTATTTTATGTCTTAGATAAGAACATTTTCTTACCGTCTTACTAGAAAAAGCTTTTAAAAAGTGAAAGATTAGGTCCTGGGTTTCAAAATAAAAGTATTCACAGTATGAGAAGCAGTGAAGTCATTTTATATCGTGAGGAACTGTTGACAGCCTCTGTTCTTCTCATCACAAAGTTATTATAGAGAAGCATCGCTCCACAGCTCTGCCTCCATCACCAAACACTTTCCTGTTGGAGGTACAGTGTGTGTGTGTGTGTGTCTTTCCTCTGCTTCTACTTACTGACATAGTTACAATCACACACCGATAAAAATGACAAATCACGAGAAATAAACTGATTTTTGGGAATATTTCCTGCAGCTATTGCTTGTTTTCGCCTGTTTTCTTTTAAATTACAGCCGTCAGTCTTCCTGTTAAATGACAGTAATGTGTGAAGTTCAGTCATCAGTCCTCAGCGGAGGAGGAAACGGTGTCTTGTTGGTGGAGGGCTGGTTAAGATGCATCTGTATCTGTGAGACAGTGTTGGTGTACTGTAGTAGTAGATTTTAAAGTTTTTACTGCCTGGGAATTCACCGCGTTGCTCTTTCCCCACAAAATACTGTGATTAAACGCCGTAAACACGTTTTATTTTGATTATAATTTTCAGATGTATCAAATGTAATATGGTTGAACTACTCTGATCTTTCACTTCAGCAAAAGCAGCAATATCACAGTGTACAAATAATTACAAATTACACTCAACATTATAAACATAAAGGCCGTTACACACAATAATCGGTTTTATTTGAGTTCCCCGCAACTGATACATTTTTCCAGTTGTCATTTTCCCGTTACCCGAGTTATGATCGTATAACCAACATCTCGTCGTATTCAACACCGCTATGAGGAGAAAACTGCCTGTTTCACAAAGTTTAATGGTGGAGTGACATGAACAGAAACGAATGTGTGTTCAGGACATTGAACCAGATGTTGTCACCGCCTGGTGAGACAGAGAACGATGACTTGACTGATGTTCAAACACAAACTCACCGCTGCTGGTTTCTTTAGTAAGCTGACTGCCAGCGGCTCCTGAGCTTTCTTCTTCTTGTCCTTCTTCTTCTCCTTGTCGCCGTACGTGCCTTTCACCTTTGCGATGACCTCGGAGTCCGTCTTGGCGTACTGTATCCTCTGGGGAACAACAGAACACGGGTCAGTTAAAGCCCCAATAACTGCCCACGGAGGTGCGAGGACAGCGTCGTCATTCCTACCATGGGCTTGTTGTAGAAGGGGAAGCCCTGAAGTTGCCTCAGTGCGTTGGTGGACGCGGCGAGCTCTTTGAAGACGACGAAGGCCTGTCCCCTCATCTTCATGGTCTTCATGGCCACGATGTCGATTATCTGGCCAAACTGCGAGAAGAGCGCGTAGAGCGAACGCTTCATCTCTGCAGGAGGAAGACGAGACCCAGCTCAACAAAAAGAAAACAAAACGGGCCATGTTGCTGTTTGAATATAGTGACGACGTTACAAAAACACAGAACAGCAGAATGTCGTCACACAACAAGAGCAGGTCTGACATTTAGCTTCATCTTCTTTTATCAAATAATCTTGACTGCTCATTGAGAGAGCGATGAAATGCACACGTACCTTCTTTCTTGACTCGATCATTGATATTGTTGATGTAGATGGTGTGGTTTGGTCGGATGTCCATGTCTGTGGAAAACAACAAGAGAGCAACAAGAGAGCATGTCAACGTCTTCATTTGCTGAAACACATTTTCAAGCTGAAAAGTTTGGAATCACGTATTATTTATATTTTTCTTCAATAACGGCTTCTAACAAAACTGTATAATCCAAACACCAAACGTATTATTTACATTTTAAATAGTTTCGGCGCCAAAAGAAGAAGAAGTTAATGATTAAAACGTCAATTTAGTCGATGTCCACACCGTGTTGCATGACAGCAGAGAATACTGTTGGAACTTGGATTTTAAATTAGTTTTCTAGTCCAGAAACACGTCAGTGACCCTCGATCATTACTGAACCACAAACGGTGTAACTGGGCTCTAAATATGGAGTTAGTCCGCTTCTCTTTGGGCCCTCTGCAGTCTACTCAGTGTTAGACTGTAGAGGTTTAAACTGTGTTAGTTCACAGTGTGATCAGCTGATATTCTAATAGTGCTAACGCTACACTAACCTTCTATTATGAAGTTTAAAGGAGAGCTTTACTAAAGCAACACAGCTGTTAATTCAAGCTTGTTATTGGCTGAATTATTGTCACTGAAACAAGAAGCTGTTCTTATTTAAATCTGCAGACATGTTGCTGCTAAAAAGCTTCCAGTTTATTTGACCAATGTTTGATTTCTTCTGTTCGTATTCAACTGCTGCTCAGAGGATCTTTGTCTCTTTCAGCGTTTTGTTCTTCATGTGCAAAAATAAACCCTTCATACAAAATATGTATTTTTAAAGAGGAATAAAAAAATATACAGTTGTCCTCTTAGACATCAGACTTTAACAAATCAAACTGCTAATGAGATACTAAACATGTCCAGAGAGACTGACAAAACCTGATGTTATCGCACAAGATAGATAGATAGATGGATAGTTACTTTATTAATCCCGCAAGAGGACATTGTTTCGCTACAGCAGCTATTATGGTACAGGTAAATAAAATAACAGTAAAAAATATTAAATATCAAATGCAAATACACAATATATACAATGAAAACAATATGTTAGCTGGACATATCCCTCATAACTAATGCCATCATTTCCCATCGGACGTGTTTTTTACGTTTTAGTTAGGCTAAAGGCTCAGTCTGGGCTAATGTTAGCATACGTTAGCTTAACGCAGGCTACATTCATTCACACTGATAGCCTAGCGGCGGTAAGCTAGCTAACTACGCGTTGCGTTTTTAACACAATGGTCTTTAATATGAACATAATAGGCATTCATCACTTGACCTGGGGAATCGGTAACACTACAGACAGATCACATGAAGACAAAACTGTGTTAAATATTAAACTCACCTCTCTCCCTCCACACTGCTCATATAAAACAGGAAACACACTGGTGGCGCCGGTAACACTTGCCGCTGCTTTAACGAGCTTTCACCTCTACCGCCACCAGCAGGCCAGGAGGACAACTACAAGCTACAACTTTAACCTACAATTCACATGGTTGAAAAGTGTGTTATCTCCGGCCACAAAGGCTTTATTGGGTCCAGAGAGGATTACTCTATATGTTTTTTTAGGTTGTAAAGAGTCATCGTTATGAATATTTGTACGAAGGGTTTGTTTTGGACGTGGAGAACAATACTAGACTGACAATTGAAAGGGAAGAAAGAGATCCTTTCTGAGCAACAGTTGAATAAGAAGATAATAAATATCACTAGTCAAAGAAAGTGGAAGCTTAGCAGTAAACTGTGTGCAGATTTAAATTGGAACAGCTTCCTGTTTCTGTGAGCACAATAATGCATATGCTAGAATTAACAGGTGTTGTAGTAAAGCTCTTCTTCAAAATTCACAATATAAATAGGTTAGTTTAGGGTTAGCACTGTTGGAATTGGGTCAGGAAATATCAGCTGATCCCACTATAGACTGACAAATCACAGTTTAAACCTCTACAGTCTAACACTGAGTAGACTGCAGAGGGCCCAAAGAGAAGCAGACTAACTCCATATTTAGAGCCCACTTACACCGATGTGGTTCAATAATGATCGAGGGTCACTTGACAACAGAAACACCACTTCAAATGTTGAGTTTCTTAGAAATAAGTCATCAGCATGAAAAAAGAACGTATAAAACTAAATTCATATCAATAATCAATAAAATAAATTGGTCAATCAATAATTGATTGACCAAAATAATTGATTAGTCGACCGTATATCTATACATGCATCTCTCTGTCTCTGTCTCTCTCTGTCTCTCCCTCTCTGTCTCTCTATCTCTCTCTATCTCTCCCTATCTCTCTCTGTCTCTCTATCTCTCTCTATCTCTCCCTATCTCTCTCTCTCTCTCTATCTCTCCCTATCTCTCCCTATCTCTCTCTCTCTCTCTATCTCTCTCTGTCTCTCTATCTCTCCCTATCTCTCTCTGTCTCTCTCTCTCTGTATATATACATATATATGCTTATTTTTAATTGTTATATATATGTATGTATATAGAAAGAAGAATAAATAAATAAATAAATATATACTATATGTGTTTACGGTCGTTTTTCTTCAACCGTCAGTAGTGTGTATTTTGTCCTCTCCGGGCTTCTGTACAGATGTAATGTTTTCATCAGCTGATGCTTCCCCGTTACTTTGCTTCTTTTTTGTGTCATATGAAAACTAACAGGCTAACGTGCTACTCAACAGATTGTGTCACCGGACAACGATAACACCTGTCCACGGTGTTGACCCTCCCTCTCTCCCCTCCCTCTCCCTCTCCCTCTCCACTCACTATAGTCCAGTTTCTACATGTTCGTGTGCAGTCTGTCGGTTATCTCGGCGGCGACTTTTGCTCTCTTTATCCCGCTGTGGCTCATGCTAGCGGGTTAGCCTGTTAGCTTAATTAGCGGGAGGCTAACTTACAAACGTAACTGGACCGGACGGACATGTGCAATGGCATCGGTTCGGGTGGCTGTCCGGGTCAGGCCCATGAACAGACGGTGAGTTTAGGACAATTGTTTTTAATCTTTCTGCAGGTATAATGTCAGAATGTTGTTGTTGCAATGCTAACTGAGCTCATACAGATGTAGCCTCTGGGAGTCATGGTGTTTAAATCACATGCGTGGACTCAGCAACAATATTTGAGACTGTAACAATGAGGTTATATTATCATTGAAAGAGAGAGTTATTAGCCTGCAGGAAGAAGTATTTACTGAAGTAAAAGTACTGCTACCACACTGTGAAAATACATATACAAGTACCTACATATTATCAGCACAGTGTACTTAAAGTATGGAAAGTAAAAGTACTCACTGTGCAGTAATATGTTATGTGTCAGTGTTTTACTATTTTATGATGTTTTTGTATTACTGCTGCATTAATGTCTTTGTTGCATTTTACTGCTGTAGATGTATTTGTACACTGTTCTACATCAATGCATCATATTCTATAAGATCATTTTATGTTCACATCAAATATAAACAACCTGTTTTCAGCTTTGTTATGAAGCATTTTCCAGCTGATCCCAGAGTCTTTTTAAAGAGTTTATTAATCTGAAGAAGTAGGAGGATTTTATCAACGCATAAAGGAACATTTCATCCTTCAGTTTATCACAAACATTCAACATCAACACATCTGGAGATACGCGGTTTAAACTGGACAGGAAGGAGATGAAAAACTGTAACTAAAGCTGTCAGACAAATGTAGTAAAAACTACAATATTTACGTCTGAGATGTAGTGGAGTAGAAATATAGGCTACAGTTGCAGAAAATAGAAATACTCAAGTCAAGTACCTCAAATGTGTACTTAAGCACAGTACTGGAAGAAACTGGAACGATTAAACGCTTTGTATTGTTAGGATAACAATGATTTTAAGTTCCCTCATTATTTTTCTATCGATTTACTCCGAGATTAGTCAACTAATAATTTAATTGCAACACCCTAAAACTGTATCAAAATGAAATACCTGTAAGAATGATTGAGTTAATAATC
Source organism: Anarrhichthys ocellatus (assembly GCF_004355925.1). NCBI lineage: Eukaryota > Metazoa > Chordata > Actinopteri > Perciformes > Anarhichadidae > Anarrhichthys > Anarrhichthys ocellatus. The sequence goes on from NW_022280142.1 coordinate 599,499, forward strand.
GATTGATTGGCTGATTTCAGCTTCTGAAATGGGATTTTCTTCATCTTCTATGAAAGTAAATTTTATAGAATTTCACAGACGCCTTCATGTCTGCTTATAAACACAGTCGATGCAGATTCAACGTGACGCGTTTCTGTTTTTGCTTTCAATCCGACATGAAGGGTGTGGTTGAGCCTGAGAACAAACGGGGGTGGAGACGGATGGTTATACTAAGCAAACATGTCGCCCCGCTCATACAATTCATGTTCAGTCATGTGAGTTTATTCAACATCACAATCTATACAGCAGAGTCTCGTTCAGACTGTTGGAAGTATATTTGAAGTTGTAGTTTGGAGGCAAGAGTTTCCTGTTTACACATATTATGTTTTACATATATTATGTTTTACATATATTATGTATTACACATATCTATCACAGAGACGTGTGTGAGTAAAATAAATGATAAGACGTCTAAAGTAACCTCACAGTTGGATGTAGTTTATTATTTTGACCTGTGTTACAGTATAAATAGCTGGTGATATTGAACATGGTTTTAAACGTCTGAAGCTATTGAAACACGTTTCTCCAGTTTGATGGAGCTTCAGCACAAACGATTCAGTAATACCAACAACAAGTATGTGGACACATAAAGAAATGTGACTCTGGTTCTAAGTTGCTCTCGGTGTACTTGGACACATTTCAAGAACAGGAAAGATGGAAATGAACAAACAGCTGAAAACAAGGACAACAAGGCTGCTATATAACAATATAACAATATAACAAGCACACAAATATATGTATTATGTCCATACAGCTGTTTATACCTGTTATATGGTTATGTATATGGGTTAGTCTCCTGATGATCATCAGTGTCTCATCGGTGATGATGAAGAATATCGTTGGGGCCGTTCCAGCCAAGGAATCTATTTATTTTGGTATTTTTGGTAAAAGGTTGGTTGATTAACTCTCACATGAACAGAAACAAAAGAGTCTCTGAACGCTGACGTGATGAAGTTCACAGATCCTGAAGTCTGTCCCGTGTTCTTACATAAACATTATTGATCTTATTCAGGGAGAAGGACTTGACCGCAAAATCCATCATCAGGATGGAGGGAACCAAAACCTCCATCACCAACCTCAAGGTAAAACTGTTCCCACCGTATGTGATTCAGACGGACTGCGATCGTAACGCCGTGTAGCTGAAGCTGTGTCTTGTTTTAATGTCGTGTTCTCCAAAGATCCCCGACGGCATCGCAGCCGACTCGACGAGGGACCGAACCAAAACGTTCACGTACGACTTCTCCTACGACTCCGCGGACTGTAAGAGCTCCACGTTCGTCTCCCAGGAAAAGGTGAAGAACAGCTTTGGATTTCTGGGTCTACGCAGCTCGTTGCTGTTAGACTCTGTGTGTTTACTGAGCTCTGACATATCACATTACAGCCCTGCAACATCAATACCGAGCAAGCGAGTCTCAAACCTAGAGTGAAATGTTTTAACACGTCGACCAAGAAACCTTGAAGAAAGTCTCGGCAGCAACAAAAAACCTATTTTCTCGTTTTCATTTGCAGGTTTTCAAAGATCTGGGCTCGGACGTGCTGCGGGCGGCGTTCGAGGGCTACAACGCCTGCGTCTTCGCCTACGGTCAGACCGGCTCCGGGAAGTCCTACACCATGATGGGGAATCCAGTGAGACAAAACTAACGAGACATATCTAACACTCACACCGCAGACCACAGAGAGATCAGAGTCACTGTCCCAACTATTGATCCGTCTGCTCTGCTGAACTCATCACTGAAGGCTCCAGTCGAGTTTAGCTGACCGTTAATCTGTTGATTACTTTCTCTATAAATCATTAACTCTTTGAGGTGTAATAGTGAAAAATGTCTTTCATGACTTGGAGGCTTCAAACTGCTTATTTTGTCCAAAAGATATGAAGATCTTCAGTTTACTGTCATTTATAAGATAAAGAAAAGAAAATCATCACATTGTGATGTTTGGGGTTTTTAACTTCCACGATTAATTGATTCACTATTTGTTTGCTCTGCTGGACATCGTGAGTTAGTGTCCCAACACACCTCCGAAACATTAGACCAGACACGTTGGAAGTATTTTAATTTTACGTACTCAGTTATAGGATAAAGCTGGTGATGTTTTATTTGTTTCATACTGTCAGAAATCCCATGAAAAGACCAAAACCAACAACGTGTTAGTCCGTCCCTCAATACTTTGACTTCCTGTCTGTGACTCTCAGCTCCGAGCTCATTGGTTCCAACTGAAGACGTAAATCACTTCATCATAAATCAACGCTTCATTTATCTTTTTATTGTGAACTTAAAAATCAAAAACTCTAGAACCAGACCTTAAAATATCCTCTTTTCTATGTTTTTAATTAAAAAATGGAACCCCCCCCCACCTCTCCAAATGTGTAAAGGTAATAGAGGACATGACGTCAGCGGACATGTTTGAGGTGTCAGCAGGTCACATGATCTGTCCGTTCTCAGGGAGACGAGTCCGACTCCAGACGCAGCCGCGTCGGGTTTTATTGTTTGATCTTATCTGATGGATCAGCAGCCACGCTGTCAATGATAAACCTGCAGCCGGCTCCTCTGAGATAACACTGGTATGCAGAGATGTGAGAGGAGAGCAAACGCACGTACAGAACAATATCAACAAGGTCCTTCACAGGAGGGAGGAAAGAGAAGACGTGATGCAGAAGAATATAAAGAATATATAAAAATATGTTTCGTAAAACACGTCTTTAAAATGCTGTTGACCTTGTACGTAATCATTTTATCACGACTTGTAAATGCTTGTTATTCTCACCACTACCTCACTAAACCTCATACACCTTTGAGCCTGTGTGTTTCTACGTCTGAACTTTCTGTGTTGTTGTTGTTGTTTTAGGGGGACGCAGGTCTGATCCCGAGGTTCTGTGAAGGTTTGTTCAGTCGCATCGCCGCGGCGTCTCGATGGGATGAAGCTTCGTTTCGTACGGAAGTCAGGTGAGCCGGACCGGCCGGATGGTTTATATTTTCCACGTCTGCACCAGCTCTCAGTGAGCAGACTTCAATAACACCCAAACAGAAGCACAGGTGCTCAGCGGGCAAGAAGCGTCTTGTTAGATCTAAATCCACAGATATATTTGTTATACACAAGCCATTGTTTTATCCTCAGATTGATCGACAGCGGTGTCTTGAGTTTACTAACACAGATAGAAAAACAGTCATTATTGTAAGAGAACAAACTTGAGATGAGAGGACTAAGTTGTGATTGCAGCCATGTTTTCCTCTGGTTTATGCCTTCAGCTACCTGGAGATCTACAACGAGAGGGTGAGAGACCTGCTGAGGAGGAAATCCAGTCAGACCTACAACCTCAGAGTCAGGGAGCACCCGAAAAACGGACCGTATGTAGAAGGTGAGACTGCACTGCTGGGCCACAACAGTGCTGGAGAATTCTTCTTGTTTGGAGTTTTATCTGCAAACGATTCCGTATAATAATCTAGTTTTTATTTACCCTGCTTTCATTTCGGTTTTACTGTGTTTTTCAGGGATGGTAAAGGGAAAATGTTTGTGTATATGACAGTCTTGTAGTAGTTTTAGGTGATTACGTACCCAGTTAACATGTTTTCTCAGCGTTTTGTTCACGTGTCGACGTCCTGTAACCTGACCCCGTCCCTCCTGGTCTCAGATCTGTCCAAACACCTGGTGCAGAACTACAGCGACGTGGAGGAGCTGATGGAGGCCGGAAACATCAACCGCACCACCGCCAGCACCGACATGAACGACGTCAGCAGCCGCTCACACGCCATCTTCACCCTCAACTTCACACAGGTCAGAAAGAATTTACTGACTTCAGACCGTAAATCATTTCTCCACAGTATGAAATAAACAAAAAAATTCACAGGAGTTTCTACTGAAATGAGCCGTGATTTCATCTCGTATCACTCAACACCTCTCTCCCTCCCACCCTCCCTCCCTCTCTCTCTCTCTCCCTCCCTCCCTCCCTCCCTCCCTCCCTCCATCAGGCCAAGTTCGATGCAGAGATGCCCAGCGAGACGGTCAGTAAGATCCACCTGGTGGATCTGGCCGGCAGTGAGCGAGCCGACGCCACCGGAGCGACAGGCGTCCGGCTGAAGGAAGGAGGAAACATCAACAAGTCGCTGGTCACTCTCGGCAACGTCATCTCTGCTCTCGGTCAGAAACGGAACCTGAAACCCGTGTATCTCGACGTGTGTGTTTCAGTTCACAATGTTTGCTGACCGAAGGGTCTGTTTCCTGTTTGTGCTCCAGCTGACATGACGCAGGACGGCGTGAACACCAACCTGAAGAGGAGGGCGGTGTTTGTTCCCTACAGAGACTCGGTGCTCACGTGGCTGCTGAAAGACAGTCTGGGCGGCAACTCCAAGACCATCATGATTGCCAGTGAGACATACAGACATTTAAAACCTTCCAAAACAAGTAATGTAAATTCTCAAATAGTGTTCGGGGCCTTTATTTACCTCCGCTGCAGAGGCTACCAGGCCTTTCTTATATTATTATAGCAGGCTTATATTAGAGACTTCCTCTGTTTGATGAATATACCCGGTCATATTTTAGTACGAAGCCTCCTTGTTTTCTCATTCTGTTGGATTCTTCTTGCCGGTAATTAACACTTCCTGTATCCATTTCAAACTAAAAGCGGCCTTTTCTTCGCAGCCGTTTCCCCCGCCGACGTGAACTACGGCGAGACGCTCAGCACTCTGCGGTACGCCAACCGAGCCAAGAACATCATCAACAAGCCCACCATCAACGAGGACTGCAACGTCAGGCTGATCAGAGAACTGCGAGCCGAAATCGCCCGACTGAAGGCTCTGCTGATTCAGGGCAACCAGGTAAACACAACGCTGACGGGTCGGGAGGAGGTCTCGCTCTGCTGCTGTCACAGCATCTGTCTCTGCCTTCAAATTTAGGCAAGTTATTAAACAAAAAGATGAAGATGAAGCAGTTTGAAGGAGAGCGACGATAAAATGAACACGGATCATAAAATGTTTCCTTCTGGCTGAAACTGAGCTTGAGCCGTCGTGATTATTCTAATCGTATTAAAGTCACTAATACAACCCGGTCAAAGTGTTTCTGACCCTTGTTTGTGTTTCTGTGTCAGATTGCTCTCCTGGACTCGCCCACTGCTCTGAGTATGGAGGAGAAACTGCACCAGAACGAAGCCAGAGTGAGTTTAACGTTTTCCTCTCGTGATGACTGCTGCTGCAGCAAACTGCACCTTTTTAATTTGACGTTTTAGTAAACTATAAACGTGGCTTTGCATAAGTTGATCTCTGCTGAAGAGTTAAACGTCCGTTACCTGCTGGTTTCTGTCTGGTTTCTATTTGTGTTTGTGTGTTTGCAGGTCCTGGAGCTCACCAAAGAGTGGACCAACAAATGGAACGAGACACAGAACATTCTCAAGGTCCGTTTGTTCATCCTTCATGTTGCTCACTGTTTGTGGACTGTCTGACTTAAACATGTTGAAAGCACCAACAATCTCTGCTGGTGTGTGCGTAGTGGGGAAAGTTTCACATAATGTGTATATTTAGCGTTCTCTTTATTGTGAGCGTCGTGAATACACCTGGTTGTGACTGTGGCGTCTGCAGGAGGAGACTCTCGCTCTGAGGAAAGAGGGGATCGGTGTTGTGTTGGACTCCGAGCTGCCTCACCTCATCGGCATCGACGACGACCTCCTCAGCACCGGCATCATCCTGTACCATCTAAAGGTCAGAGGTCACCTGAAGCACTTGTACATGATACATAACTTTAACAGTTAGTATCAGTGTCGTATCTGCTTACATCTGGATGGAAGAAAGTGTTTTATTCTAGTCTTCAGCTTCTTCAGGGTCAAAAACAAAAAAGAGGAAATAATCAAGAATGCTGACAACAAAAAACACAACTTAAAACATTTCCACTTAAGAAAAAGATTGGAAAAGTAAACCTAGTACACCAAGCAATCAGTAATTTAAAATGAATTTACCCGAGCAGAATGAAGTGATCGACTTCTAAACTTCTTCTTTCTTTTTTCCCCTCTAAACCTCAGGAGGGACGGACGTACCTGGGCCGAGAGGACGCGTCCAGAGAGCAGGACATCAGTGAGTTTGTCATATGAGCCTGTTTTTACATCAACAACCAGTAGGGAGTACTTTCAACAAGCTGCAGGGGAAGAGAAACACAAACGGTGTTAACAAACAAGAACGGCCTTTTTATACCGGCTCATCACATAAATCACAGAAAAGCAGAGATAAAATAAGGAAAACATTACTTTACATACTTCTCATGGTCCAGTAGTCGTTATATAAATGTTAAACAATGTATTTTCTTTTCCCCAAAAGATGATTTTAACCTCCGATGGAGAAACTATAATAAAACTAACTTCTTAAATATTGTTCATGACCCACTTAAAGTTACAGATGCACCGAGCGATCGGCCACCGGTCGAAACCGTCAGCTGATCGGCCGATCGGTGTCATAAAACAGATTTTGTTGACATCAGATTAACACACATGTGCAGCATGATGGTTTTACGTCTCACACACACACACACACACACACACACACACACACACACACACGTCAGTGGTGTGTCATAAAGACAATAAACTCACATTTTATGTAGCTTTGTTTGAGTGAGAGAAGGTCCTGTAACTTGGTGCAGTTTATGAGAAAATGTGAGTTATTTAATAGTTAATGTTTTAGAAAAAGTTACAAAAATGCTAAATTATAGTTTTAAATCTCGACTTGACATTATTTATTTTCTAGAACATGTATGTTGAGCTGTATATTAACTCTTTTACGAGAGCTTCTTATTTGTTTTCCTATTAAGAATGTTCTCATCTCTTCTTTTACACAGAAGCTCTATAACTGACTATTGTTACTGTGCAGAAGTTGTTGTTGTTTTTAGCAGAGAGTAGCATTCATGTGTTGTTTCGTCTTCCTGCAGTCCTGCACGGTCTGGACCTGGAGAGTGAACACTGTATGTTTCAGAACCAGAACGGTAAAGTGACTCTGGTGCCGCTCGGCGGAGCTCAGTGTTCAGTTAACGGAGTTCAGGTGACGGAGTCGTCGCAGCTCAACCAAGGTGAGAGCCGCGAGGACGTCTGAGGAGAAATCTAGAAACCTCTGACATCAGTCGTCTTAAAGTCACTTCTTCTAAAGCTGCACTCGCTGTGAAACATGAGAACATGTTTAAATCCTCAGAGGGTGAAAGAGGAATCTGTCCTGGACAGTTTTCAGCTTCTGTTGTTTGTTTCCAGGCGCTGTTATTCTGCTCGGCAGAACAAACATGTTTCGGTTCAACCATCCGAAGGAGGCGGCCAAGCTGAGGGAGAAACGAAAGGTTAGACTCTGCACCTTTAACCTCTTTAGAGACCTTGAAGGAAACCTGCTCTCAGGTGAGACGGTAATGTTGTCGACCTTTAACCTTTCAGAGTGGCCTGCTCTCTACATTCAGCCTCTCTATGACGGATCTGTCCAGGTCCTGTGAAAGCCTGTCCACCGTGATGCTCTACAACCCCGGGTGAGCTCATGAATTCACTAATAACATCAGCTGCATGTGGTTCTCAGCTCAGACCCTGCAGCGCATCTCCCCTCTGCATCAAAGCCCCCCCAGGACTGTAGATGCTCCATCTTTCAGAGCTGATGTTCGGCTTCTGATCGTGTTAGTTTATCTGCATTCATACAGAACCGCCAAAGAATAGATTTAGCGCCTCTCGCACTCACTATTCATATTTGTGAATACATGTTTTTGCAGTTTGTATGATGCAAACTGCTGGGTATTGTCATATCATTTTAGAGACCGCCAAGCCCACCCCCCCCCCGAAATGTTGCTATTGAGGCTTTCCTGGGGTCTGACGTGTCAATCAAGAGTTTCTTTGATTTGGTAACACCGGTCTTGGCGCTAAGAGCCACAGACAGGAAGTCAAAGTGTTGTTGGTTTTGGTCTGAACATGAGATTTGTTGACAACAAGAAAAGTATAGAATAATGGCAGCCATATATATTGTGAGAATGCCGATTTACTGAAATGTTTTCCTTTGCTCCACCGCCACCAACAGGCCAATTCTTTCATCACGTTTAAACAAAGTTTAATGAACAGATTTTTATATCTACTGAGAGTATTCATGCTCCCTAGAGGATGAACCACCTCGTGAGTTTACCTTTAGTGCCGCCTTCAGGACAAACTGTCAGCTCTGAGATATCTAATTGCTGTAATGTAATGTGATTGTTATTATGAAATGTTATATACATTTTTCATATGAGGATGAACCCCCCTGAGCTTTATTGCCACCTTCAGGATAAATTCCTCTAATTGTTAAACATTGTTCATGAATTTGAGCCCTTTGTTCTCTGTGTAATCTGTTTAACTGTTAAATATAAATTAAGTGATTCAAGGACAAATGTAAAGAGAGCTTTGTTTGGTTGGTGTCCTCTCTCTTTGTAGGCAGCAGTGTGTATTGTTAGATTATCAAGCGCACATTTTCCTTTCATCTGTGCACTCTCTGTGTTAGTGAATTAACTCTTATCAACCCCGTCCTGTTGACAGTCTCTTCACTGAGAAGGGCCCCGTCTTCCTCAGGTAGACTCAGCCGTCCACTTCCTGTCTTAACTGTCCCGTCTTTGACACAAAGACATATGTTGACATATCAAGTCTCTCAACCTAAACCCTCATTGTATTATTTATTTTTTTTTAATTATTATTTTGCACGCCATCTTGCTGCTTCTGTCTCCATGTTGACGTCTGAGAGTAGAGAACGTTTCGTTGCTTTTTGTCACATCGCCTGCCATTTCATTTGAAGTCATTCTGTGTTGATGCTACTTTCACTTAATGCACTTTACTAGTTGTGGTGTTGAATGTTGTTGAGTGTGTGTGTGTTTGTTTTTTTTGTTTTTTATGAGAGTAAAACAAACAAACAAGGTGATGAAGGTTTTTGTGTTTTCAGGCTGGAGTTTGAGAGACAACAGCGAGAAGAGCTGGAAAAACTGGAGCTGAAAAGGTACAAGAGTCTCAAAGGTTACTGAGAGACTTGACCAAGCGCTTGTACACATGATCGTATCAGTTGAATTTCATCACACCTGTACCCTGCATTACATCTTGTAATCCAATCTGAATCTTTTCCAACTTAATTTTAACTGTTTACAGTTTAAAGATTTAAATAGCATTTTTATAACTCAATAAATTCAATTGATATAATCAATCAATAATTGAACCAGATGCCACCCTTTAAAAAAAATACAATTCAGAAATACTTTTGAAGCTCAAGTCATCACCAAGAAAACTGTTAAGATATCATAATGTTACATTATATGTAAAAACATGCCCCACTTTGTTGTTGTTGCTGTAGGAGGCTGATCAAAGAGATGGAGGTAAAGCACCAGAGTGAGAAGGCAGACCTGGAGCTCCTCCAGCAGGAGGTGGAGAGTCAGCGTAAGGAGTCTGAGGAGGTGCAGCAGCGGATCCTCCATCAGGAGGAGAGCCTCCGCCGCCGCAGCCAGGACATCGAGAGCCGCCTGCGAGACTTCCTGGCCGAGAAGGAGCGCTTTGAGGAGGAGAGACGCTCTGAGATCCAGGGGGAGGACCCCCAGCGGGGCAAACAGCAGCCGGAGGGGGAAGCAGAGGAGCAGCTGGACGAGGAGCAGCCGGACGAGGTACAGCGGCGGCAGCTGGAGGCTGCCGAGCAGACCGAGATCTACCGCGAGCTGGAGAGACTGAAGAGGGAGCGCGAGGAGCAGAAGGTTCGCTTGGAGACCGAGCGGCGGCGGCTGGAGGAGCAGGAGCGCGAGCAGCTGAGCCTGGTGGGGCGGCTGGAGGAGCAGCTGAGAGAGAAACACGAGGCAGCCACCACCCTGCTGACCCGGGAGGATGCCGGCCGCCTGGAGGAGGAACGCAGAGCCCTGGCTGAGATCAGAGAGGCACTCCTCCGCGCCAAAGAGACTGCTGAGCGGCCAGATGTGGAGGATGCCAGCGAGGAGGCGAGATCTGCCCAGGCACAATACACGGACTTCAAGGAGGCGCAGGTAAAGGAACTGGGCCGGCTGGAGGAGGGGCTCCGGCAGCAGAGGGATCGCCTGGAGAATGAGGTCGCCGCCGAGCGCAATACACTGCTGCACCTGACCCATGGCCTCAAAGAGCGACATCAGCAGCTGAAGGAGACACAGGAGAAAGGGGCGCAGGACGCCACGGGTGTCTGCCAGGAGGAGCAGCTGGTCAAACAGGCGGAGCAAAGACTGCAGTTTAAGGAGCGCCAACTGGCCAGCGTGGCCGACAGCCTTCTCCCCGCGCTGGCCGAGGAGAAGCAGAGAGCCGCGGAGATGCAGGAGCGCAGCAGCGGCGGCAGCAACGGGAACTGCGACAGCCCACCGGGGCTCGACAACACGCTGTTCCAGGTGGAGAAGGAGCTGGAGGACAAAGAGGAGAAACTGAACCTCCACCGGCACGGCGCCCAGCAGCTCCAGCAGCTCCAGGAGACCTACGAGTTCACGGCCAACGTGGCGCGGCAGGAGGAGAAGGTGAGGGGGAAGGAGAAGGAGATCCTGGAGTCCAAGGAGAAGCAGCAGAGGGAGGCGATGGAGCAGGCGGTGGCCCGGCTGGAGAGGAGGCACTCGGCCCTGAGGCGCAGCGTCTCCCTGGAGCCCGACACCGAGGAGCAGCGACACAAGAGCTTGGCCATCACGAACCTGGACCAGCAGAGGTCAGAGCAACAAAAGTTACACAATATATATCTATATAATAAACAATAACACCATTGTGCATTGAAGAAGCTAAATGAATAATAGAATAAATTACTGTATTCAAGAAACTCAGGAACGAGAACATCCTCGCTTTGGTTTGGTTTGATGTTCCCACTTCTCTCCAGAGTTGAGCGAGAGATCCAGAAGCTGAGACGGAGGATCAGCGAGGGGGAAGAGAACAACAGGACTCACTCCGTCAGTAACGATGAGAAGACGAGTCACAGCAGCTCGCCGGTCAGCCACATGCAGAGTCTGAACCCTCTGCTGCCGCTGTCAGACGACAGGTACACCTTTACTCAGTGTGCTCTGCTGCGTTCATGTTGTTGTCCCACAAACATTAACCCTCTGGACCCCAAAACCCGCCGGCGGGATGGATAAGCATGTTTTCTTCAAACAATCGCCAAAACTACACCGTTTATCCTACAGCCAGAAGCTGTAAAACTAACGTCGTTCTTATTGCTTCTAGGATAAATGCGTACATTGAAGAGGAAGTCCAAAGAAGGTTACGCAAGATGAATCATCTGAATGGCAGCAGCAGCAACTTGGATCTTTCTCTGTCCTGCGAGTCGCTCAGGGTAAGAAATGTCCCTCACACTCCTTCACTTTCTTACTTTGTTTAACCTGTGAGGTGCTGCTGATTTCTGTTGTTGTTGTTGTTGTTTACCCAACCAGCTGACTCGAGAACAGTTTCTCCCCACAGACCTTCACTCTGACGAACACTTAACATCAGTCATACATTAAAACATCCACATATTTCAAGCAAACCTTTTCTGGTTTCAGCGTCTCAGGAGCCAGACGTTGTCGTTAGTCTCTGTTTTTATATCATGGTGAATAAAAACAAGGTCTGTAACGGGTCAGGCGCGAAGCGTCTTTCTCTGTGTAGAACTGATATTCAGCTCTTTAACCCTGCAGGAGGAGGAAGAAGCTTTTGACTGTAGCTCTGTTAGATTAACAGACGAGGTAAGACCGGGATCATCCTGCTCTGTGTGAGACTTTCCCTGCTCTGTAATCTGCATGACTCTCCCAAATACGGTTATGGATTGACTCATTCACACGTCTATCAATCAGTTTGGTTTGTAGCTCTTTTAATTGGGTTCTTCTCCGCCTGGTTTATAATGGATCCTGCTTTTGTTCAATTTTTCCCTTTCTCCTGTCATCATGAAGTATAATTTACAACTTTGGGTTATTCATTTACAAAATGCTTGATATCTCGCAGATTAAGAATGAATAGTGTATGTTTGATATTTAACGTTACGGAGAGTTGATGTTAAGTTTCATTGTTTTTCAGGAAGAGGAAAAGCTTCAAAACATGAATCCCAGGAGGCTTAAATATGAGGTAAGACCAGAATCTTATTCTCGTTTTGGGATTATTATAATTCAATAATCAAATTTACAATGGAGGTTCTGTATCTTTGCATTGTATAAACAAATTGTCTTTTATCGTTTGTATGCATGGCAACAATTACACAAGAAAAATCTGAGCATGATTCCAATGATAATTATACAAATTCAATGTAATCTTAACAGAAATGATGAATGGGGTTCTATTTATGTTGTTCATTTTACCAAACACAGTGTGAGTGCACAGACGGATGCGTGTTTTTCTAATCTATTATTTGTGACTGGTGTTGGTCTTGAAAATTTGGCGACTGTTCATTATTATTGTAAGAGCCGAAGGAAGGAAGCCCGTTCTCCTCTTCAGCACGGCAGCAAACTGATGCATGGAAGTGGAGTGAACAGACAACAAAACACCTTGAAATGATCGAAAACCTAATATTTCAGTTCACAGTCCTTCAGTTCAGACAAAGTGGAATCAAACATCCATCCATCCATTTTCCTCCGCTTATCCGGGGTCGGGTCGCGGTGGCAGCAGGCCAAGCAGGCTGACACAGACTTCCCTCTCAAATGGAATCAAACATGGTGAAACAGTATTTGCAGATGCCTTATTTTCAGTGAAGGTGCCCAGATGGGTGGAGATTGAGCCAGAAACCTACAAACTAAATGTAGATCTGTAAAAACCATCCGTCTAGTCACAGCAATAGATCCTCATAATAATTATTTGCAAATGCTACCTTGCCCACGTTTGATTAGCATTTAGAAAGAAGTTATTTTTGTATACTTGTCATCCTAATTTGCATGCCAAACCTCTTCACAATGTTAATTTTGAATCACTTACAACTTGCCTGTGCACCTGGTGATGGAGGAACTCTAATTCTCAATGGGGTGGATTACGGACTTCAGTGTTATTCAAAGAGGCTTCACGTCCTTCTTGACGATGTAGTCATGGACTCCCCCCCCCTTGTGCACACAGAAAGCCTGCGGGTTGTGGTCTAGCTTGCTGCCTGCCCCGATCCTCGAGGCAAAATCCCCTCTTCACATCCAGGAAAACATGTTGGAAGAACCAGAGCACAACCTCTTAAAGATTCACAGGGAAGACAAACTAGAATCCACAGCTAAAGTCTTGATTAAGAAAGAGGAAGTGCCTTACAAAGATGGTGAAAAAAACTATTGGTGGCAAAGAGGAGTGAGTATCCCTCCAGGAGAAGTGGGCCGAGATGTTTGCGAACTTGATCGTGGTGGCATTGGTCAACACAAGATGTGCGGCACATCTGCAAACTCAGAGACCAACAGAATTGATGAAAACAAGAATATCACTGATGGAAGAAGAAACAATTCTGCCTGCCGTGTTCCCAATGATGATGGAAAGGTTGAAGATGCAGCAAGCAAGCACCAAACATGTGACCCAGGGATGGTAAACGATGCAGAACTTTCCAAGGATCAGTCGTCAAAGTTGCAGAACTCTGTCAATGGTTGCATCGATTTCAAGCAGGAGTCAAAGGAATCCGTTAATGGTCAAATAACACAAGAGAGAGGCACAGAAACTGATAAAGTGGCAGCCAACAGGAGCTTTACTTTGGGGTATTTTACTGGAAAGCTGTCCGAAGCGTACGAAGACGCTGGTAGAAAGCTACAGGGCACACGGGACATAATTCGGAATGTACGAATGGATGATATGAAGGTTGTGCTCTCTCAGTATGTGACCATGATGTCCAAGGAGCTGCCACTGATTCATCGAATGCAGCTCAAACCGGAGCCAGAACCTTGCATCCTTCCAGAAAACAAAGTCACATTGGTTGATCTGTCAAAGGATTGCGCCCTTAGTCTTCCTCAGAATTGCGGCACGTCTGTGATCCCGGGCATCACGGGATGGCCTGAAGGGTCTGTGTTGTCTCTCAAAAACACATGTACTGAAGTGTTTTATCAGAGGCTGGTCCAGCTGCCTCCAACCTTGTCTCAGCTACAGTCACTTTCATCCCAGAAGATGCTGGAAAAGTTGGAATCTCTGACCCCTCGAGCAAAAGTCAACAAGTTTGTGAGTATCTTCTGGCTCCAAACGGCGAACATTAAGCAGCCGATCCCAAATCCTGGGTGCTTGCTTTTGTCAGAAAAGGACATAATAGTGCTGTCAAGTGGAACAAATTCAGATGACACTGTAGTTATTCGTCACCATTTCAATCTCCTGGAAATCAAGAAGGTCCAGATTAGTTTGGCAGGGCAGCACGTTCGCCTAATTGGCTGCACCGAAGACCCCGTCTTGGTCGTATTTACCCACAGCAAAGAGCTCACTCAGGAGTTCTGCAAAGCTTTACTGAAGCTTCTTTCTCCTGAAAACTTCCCTGAAGGGACTGAAGATCACCCGTTACTCTCTGGTGACCTCATGGTCCTCTCTCTGGATTGGACGTCGAGCGTTCCTGACATCTTCCTGGACAACGGCCTTCACGTCGCCTCCAGATTCAAGCGGGTCCTCGCAGACCTGCTCTACATCGTCCACGGGAACATGGACGGTCCTGGCAAACCGTCTCTGGCACACGTTTGTCCTCTGCTCTACACCAGCGTCAAAGTCAAGAACTCTACCCGCGTGCATCCGGACGCCATTTTTCAGTTCCTCCTGACGGACACTCACATGGCTCTTCTCCAGGAGGACGGCGTCTTTCACCCGGTGCCACGGGGCTGCAGTCTGGTCCCTGTCCAGCCCCAGTTTCGGGGACTCGAAGTCCGCAAGCGTTCAGATATCAGATGCCTGTTTGTGAGGACGAATAACAGCTGCCTTGTGGTCGACATCACGTTCACAACTCACAAACCACAAACGCGAGCGAAGAGGGTGGAGTCCAGGCGATGCTCGACAGAAGTGCCCTGCGTCTCTGATCGCAGGCGTCTGAGCGATTCCTGGAAGTTATCTTTTGGTTCTACCTCAGAAGCTGTGATGTTGATTAATCATCTGTCTACCTGAGTAACTCACCAAAAGGCAGTTTTACCTGTATTTTACAGTTGTATTTTACCTGCAATGTACCTACCTGTGTCTTAAAAGTTGATTCATCCTCGGACCAAAGTAAAATGGACATATTTAAAACATCTGTTGGTCAAATGTAAAGACACTAAAGATTGTCTTTTGAGATGAAGACACACAGATCATGTTGATGTGATGTGTGTTAACTGTAATTTTCTCTAGTTTATATGTAGTCATAATGAATCGATGTCTTTAAGAAAGTTCAAACCACTTTTTTATTGTTTTTAGTCACGTTGACGATTCTTGATTATTCGTGTTTGTATTTTTTTTATCGTATTTGGTTTGAAGGGAAAATTATGGTTTTACTTAATCGCGGTTTGGTCTGAAATTTAGCAGCTTGCATTTCGATAACAATGATGTGATTTGATGTCTTGAAGAAAACGGGAGGATTTGTCATGATGTGAAGTGATTACAGATGTTAATGTTAATTGTGTCAACAAGATAATAAAGATTGAACTTCCTGTGATTCCCATTGACTGTTGCCAATCATTCTCAAATCAAGTTCATGAAAATGATTGATATTTTTTTTCTGAGTCAACCCTTTACCCTCCACCATCTTTCTTCTTCTCTGTTTCTGTCTTCTTCCCCGTCCCCCCGGTGACTTCCTCTGCAGCACCTGGTCTGCCGTCCTCTCGGGACGAGCTGCGACGGCCTTCGGGAGCCCGTCAAAATCAGCATTCCTCGCTACGTTCTCCGCGGGCAGGGGAAGGACGAGCACTTTGAGTTCGAGGTGAAGGTGAGCTCACTCCGCCGTCTTCATCTTCCTCGTCATCGTCAGTCATTTACGGTCTGACCTGTTCATCTTTCTTATGCGTGGTCTCGTTTTTCATCATCCATCTCTCTCTGGCTTTATTTGATGTTATTAGTTATTTCGTTTTTTTTATTTATGATGCACTCGTTGTATTCAGATGTTTCACTTAAGTAAATGTTGTACACAAAGATCAGAAAGAGTTCGTACAGCGGAAGCTTTGAGTTGTAAAAGTGTGTCCCGAGTTTTGATCTCTGCATCAAAGGTTTTCTCTCTTTGATCAGATCACTGTGATGGATGAGATGTGGGCCGTGTTCAGACGCTACAGTCGCTTCCGGGAAATGCACAGGAGCCTCAAGTTAAAATACCCAGAGGTGAGATCCACTGTCACATCTGTTTTTTCCGTTGAAACGCTTCACCAGTGTCACTGAAGTGTGTGTGACGTCCTGGTCTCTGCTTTAGCTGGCAGCTCTCGAGTTCCCTCCCAAGAAACTGTTTGGAAACCGAGACGAGCGGATGGTCGCTGAACGCCGGAACCACTTGGAGGTAAGACATTTGAAATACGGTTTCATTCACACAACGAGAGACAAATCATCCTGTTTTCTAAGAAATAGAAATGTTGGAGGTTTGGAAGTAGGAGGGTTTTGTATTTGTATTTTACAGCGTTATCTGAGGAACTTGTTCCGGGTGATGCTGTCGTCCTCCAGCTCTCCTCTCAGAGCCGACGCAGACGGCGGTTTCCATCTCACCAAACACACCATCTGTGAGTTCTCGCCGTTCTTCAAGAAGGGCGTCTTCGAGTACAGCAGCCACGGCACCGGCTGACCCGACCGCGAAAATGAACTCCAAAAACGAAAAGGGAAAACAAAAACAAACAAAAAGAAGCAGCTCGGTGCCTTTTCTCCGGGGCCTCAGCTCGGGAGAATCGGTCAAAAAAAGGTAAAAGTTGCAGGTCAGTGTCCTCGCCACGACGAAGACGTGTCGGGTGCTCGTCAGCTGTTCGTTCATGTAGAAACTTTATCACAAAGGTTAAAGTAGGATATTCAGCACTCTGTTTTAAAGAGTTTCATTTCTACGTTATAGCAATAAACGGCTATATTAAATATATTGACATGCAGCTCTAATATTTATGGCGACTCCCTCATGTAGTGACCTCACTAAAAGTAGAACAAAGACATTAACACTGCCGTTGTTTGAGGGTTCAGTTCCCTGTGAAGCCGCTGAAACAATTAGGTCGTCCTGTAAACGGTTCGTCAGCAAAAAAGTTATTTATCAAAGAAAAATGCCAAAACTTTCACTTGATTCAGCGTCTTAAATGTGAAGATTTGCTGTTTTTCTTTGCTGTTTAATGTCATTATATGTAGATTATCTTTGGACTGTTTAAAAAAAAAAGCAATGCATTTGAAGATGTTAGCTTTGGCTCTGGGAGGTTATTTTGGGCATTTTTCTCTCATTTATGGCATTTTACAGATAAACATTCAATTTATCGAAAGAAAAAAGGAATCTATTATGGCAATGATGATTAATTGTAGTTCAATAACACCATGGACCCTGACTTTTCATTTCCTGTCAGTGAGCAGAGCGAGGCATTAACTCGGGTTTGAGTCTTAGAATGACTGAACGCTACAGAGCACTTTGTGTGAAGATCCGGTTACATTCGGCTTTTGTTCACTGACACAAAGGATGTGAAGTCCCGGTTCTGATGCGGGTATAAATAAACATTGAACACAATCAGTCTCTGCAAACTACACCACAGTCTTTGTGTTTGTGTGCGGCTGGAGATCGCAGCGAAACTCATGCGTGAATGTGTCCGACTTAACGGGAGAGTGAATAATACGGAGACGGAATGTCACGAAGCTTAAGTCCAAAAAAATCAAATGAATCTTGTTTGTAGTTAAAGAAGAGCAGACAAAAAAACAACTTTAACTGTGTGGAAGTGAAGCTAAAACACTCACATGACCGTGTTAAAGGGCGGGCTCACAATGCTTCAGAGTCAGGTGAACGCATGAACATTATAACAGCTTTTTCTTGCTGTGATCCTCAATCATCCTGTTCATACTGGACAGTAAGAGATAATGTGTTTCACTGCTAGTGATGGACGACTAAATCCAGTCGTCATTCTGCACAAAAATGGACAAATTAAAGGAGCAGTGTGTATCGTTTAGGGGGGATCTATTGGCAGAAATGGAGTATAATGTTAATTAAGTTTTCTATCACCTGAAAATAAGAATCGTCGTCTTTTGGTGACTTGAGAATGAGCCGTTTTATTATCTACACACGGAGTCGGCTGCCATGTTCCTACAGACGTCAAACACTGAATCTAGATGATATTTACGCTTTAGCGTCGGCCCCCCCCGTAGTTCACCTACACCCTGGAGAAGTTTCAGTTGGTTACATTCTGCATCCTCACCACTAGATGCTGCCAAATCCTACACACTGGCCCTTTAAGTATCTTTAGTACCACGTTTGAAGCCCCTCTTCTTCTTTAACATTTGTCCACAGCAGCTACACAGGGAAACGTGGAGTGGTGCGACTTTAACTTTGAAAGATACTCTTTTGTTTTGTCTTGTTTTGTTTTCCTCCACAGCTCACATTTAGAAGGAATCTCTTAATGTCCAGTATGAACAGGAAGAATAACATCCGGTCCTCTAAGTTATCATCAGTGCCCTACGTTGACTTTAAGCTGCTGGATAATATCGACACAAATGACTCCGAACAGACCGTGTCCAGAAAAATAACAGTAGTTATAGTTCCACTGCATTTTATTGACATGTTTATAATAACGTATCCACCTTTTATCTACTGTACAAATGGAGGAGCAGCTGTAAGAAAGTGCAATCCACTAGGTTGTGTTTAAAGAAATGTTGTAAAGTACAGCGTCATAACGATCTGTATATTTGAAGTTCATGTTTATTATTCTGATTGTGCTTTGATAGAAGAACAATATTTGGAAGCTCTGTTACTACGATGTTTTAATGTAAAACTACACCGTACTTATCAGTCAAATGTGAGAACCGTTTTGGTCGCTGATAGAAACTGTAAGACAAAGACTCACTCAGAAGTTTAATGAACCGTTGAACAAGTAACACTGACCGATGGCAAAAGTTCAAACGTGCCCTCTGGAGGCTTCACACCGTAGACTCTCTACTGCCATTTGTCTTATTTTAGGTGTCACCTGAAAGGACATTTGGGGATTTCGGAGGGTGCGTTTATGAAGCTACAGCGTTTGAAAATACAGGAAAATATTGTTCCGTTAGCCCTCGTCTGTGCGCTAATCATTTTATTTGACTCATCGTTATCGCACGAATACTCACTTTTGAACAACAGCGTGGTCATTAACATTACATTAGGTGGATGTTTGAAGAAAGAATATTAAAAGACATGAATGGCGGAGTTGTTGGACGGTCCCGAGGAGCCACAGTCCTGTGAAATAAAAGGTTCGAGCCTCAGAAGGCGACGGTGTAGTTTTACTCACTGACATTTTTCTTTCTGTATCGGCACAAATTCAAACGCATCTTTGACCGATCAAATACAAATACGTGTTTTTCCACTTAGTACAAGTACGCAGATTCAAATAATTCACTCGGAGGGAATATTTCCTCCCACTGGCAGCTCAGAGCTGATTTAGTTTTTATATTCCCCAAAAACGTATCGAGCGATTCGATCCCGAAGTCTTCCTGAGCCTCACTGTTGTTAGCAGCTTCATGAAGAGACGACCACTCACTGCTTTGTTCTTGTTCCATAAGCCATACGTTGTGTGTGTGTATAAAGTGTAAATGTTGATGTGCATAAGTTTTCTATACAATATGCTTGTATGTAATGTAAACTATTGACATTGAATGTCAGTAAAGGGAATGTACCACAACATTCAGACTGGTTTTGTCTACCTAGTAACCTAGTACCAGTGTCATGTCGGACAATGATTTAAATGAAAGTGACAGTCACCAATCATAACACCACTGAAGTTAGAATACTTAATTGTTAAAAAGAAGACCAAAACAAATGTAAATGCCCATTGAGGAAATATGAGATTTAGGAAGATACAAATGTCACATAAATGCCTTGAGTCATTAGTTTATTGTTGTTTACCAACATAAGACATCAGAGTTTACCTGGTAAACAGCGTCATCACCAGCAGCATCGATGGAAAGACATGAATTGGTTGAATAACAAGGAGAAAGGACGTCAAAGTTCATTAATGTTATGTGACTTGTAGGAAATGATCAAGAGGCGGAGAGGTCAAGTAGTTTTTGGGGTTGGAAAGCATCCGGGAAGAGCAGGTGAGTGTACACCTGACACCTGGATGACTTCATTGTTTGGAGGCAGGTCCAGGAGAGTCCTGTACCCGAGTCTGTCCACCCAGGAGCCGCTCCGAAGGCCTGAAGGGAAAGTCGAACAGAGGGACGTCCAAATCCTTGAGCTTCTCCTTACAGGTCTGCAGCAGGTCGTCGTACTCCTGCAGGTCACACACACGTTTATGTCATTCAGCTGACTGCGATTACGCTCAGAATTATTAAATAACTGCATGAAAACCCTTTTAAATGAACTGACCGTACAATCTCGAGCCAAGTCGCTCTGTAAGGCCTCGATGGTGGCTTGTTTAGACTCCAGCATTCCCTACAAGCAGGAAAAGACTTTCAGATAGTTCTCTTTAGATTCTGTACCAGTTGATCCACGAGAGGTTTAAAAGTAAGACTGCTGTCGGTAACTAAATTCCCAGATCTTTATAAGATAGAACAACGTTAAAGTCGGGGATATTGCTCTATTTAAATGGATGTAAAAGAGATCTATAGGTTTTTGAGGATTAAACGCATTCAGTGAGTGATGTTCTGCAAAGTCTTCTACGTAACGTTACAGGTAAACTAATCTCGACATTGCTTGAGTTGGATACAGGAAGTGTGTCATCTGCATAAAGACAGAGGATATTGGTCTGAGTTGGAGTGATATTGTTTATGTAGATTGTAAATAATAGCATAGAACCCTGTGGTACCCTCTTGGTTAATAAAAGGGTGGTTTAGTGAAGATCGCATTTCTTCTGTTAGACAAATGTGCTCTTAGCTGCACAAATGTTTGAATGCATATTTTTTTAAATTGTGCAAAGATTCATTTGGTGGAAAAAAACGATACCTGGAGTTTGTTTGCGGCCCTGCTGCCTGCAGTTTGGTCGATGTTGGAAGCCGACAGTGCGGCGCAGAGCTGTGCCTCCTTCTTCTCCACAGTTTCGGTCAGAGCTGCCAACTTCCTCTCCAGCAGCAGCTGCTTCAGTCCGCTCTTCTGCCGTATGTCCAGGATGACCTCAGTCTGTTTCTTCAACAGCTCGTCGCGCTCCTGCTGAACCTGACGAAAGCAATAATATGATATATAATATCCCCGCCGAGCTGAATGAAGGTCAAACGTGCGATGTAATAGTTTACCTTCTCGAACGCCTGCAGCAGCAGCTCGTGCTCCATCGACAGGTCCCTCAGCTCCTTTTCAAGGACCTTCACTCGAGCTTTAGTTGCCTGTCGGACACATTATCAGCAATTTAAAGGGAACATTTGTATGATTTTAGGGGTATTATGTTCTTCTAAAGAAATGTGAAAGATGGACAAATGTATTAAAATAGACTTGTATGTAGTTTCTTTTTGCCTTTAAGCTCGGGTAGTAATGAGCCCTAATGCACTATTTGTAACTCGGGTAAGATAGTGATGTTCCATATGTATTGATGTATTGGTGCTTTTTGAACGGGTGTGCAGCGAACGCACCACGATCTTGGTCTTGGCCTGCTTGTAGTCGTGCTGCTGTTTTTGTAACTCGGGAAGCTTCTGCTGGGCTTCCTGCAGAGCCTCGCTCAGACGTTTGTTCTCCTGCTCTGCCGCTGAAAGCTTTTTCTCCACTCGCGTCTGCAGCTTTGTCTCCTTCGCAAGTTCATCCTAACAAACGACAGACGAACACATGAAACAAGAGTCACCTAAACAGAACTGTGCTGTACTCAAGTTTTCAGAACATCTTCACGACATGTAAACGTTAGTTTGAGTCTTGATTAGTAACTACAAAAATTCTCTCATGAATGTGATACAATTCTAGTTGATTTTTACAAGTGACACAAAAGGCAAAAACCTGTTCGTGAACCAAGTAACAAAGAATATTTGTGAATTTGATTGTAGAGCCAGGAAATGTTTGTGATGGCAAAATAACTATTTATAAACTGATTGTTGACGGCGGAGAAAACTGTCTTAAAGCCTCGATTGGCTGCTAAAAAATATATTTTTTAAACATAATTTCACTTGAATTATCAAATAAATACAAATAATTAAATTCTAGTTTAGATCAGTCATCAGAAGATGTAAAAATGTTAAAACATCTTTATGAAACAATACAAAATAATTATAGAAGTGAATAAAAAATGTTTAGCTGAGGGGGAAAAAAAGTGAGCTATTTGAAAGTTATATATATATATATATATAATATACAAATATATATTTTCATTAGTTTTATTTAAATCTGTTCGTCGTCTCTGTGTTTTTGCTCATCTGTTCAGTTTGCGTTTCTTTCTGTAGCGTCTCGTACCTTCAGCTTGTTCTGGTCCAGCAGCAGTTTCTTTTGCACAGCAGAGTAGTAATCGTCGGCGCGTCTGAGTGCTCTGTCGTGCTCCTCTATCAGAGTCTCAACGCGGCTTTTCATTCTGTCCTCGATGCCGTCGACCTCGGCCCGAAGCTTTTTCGCCTCCGCTTCGGTCATCGACTGCATTTTCTCGTGATATTTCACCTCCATGTCTATTTGAAAAGCAACAGGAGGGAAAATGTTAATTCCAGGTTCTGACGGGAGTTTCTGAATTAAACTCAAGAGATTGGGTTTATTCACCTCTGATTATTTTATCACGGTTGTTTGCCAGCTCCATTAACTCCACCTGGTGCTTCTGTGGAGAATCACAAGGCGACAGGTCTGCGGTGAAGAGAAAACTAGAGAAAAATGTAAGAACTACAATGTAAAAATGAAGCCAGCTCACCAGCTTCAGCTCCTTGATGATGTTTTCGTTGTGGAGCTTCTTCTCCCTGAAGTCGGCCTGCAGGCCGTGCAGTTCCCTCTGAAGCCCGAGCTCCGACTGAGTGTGCTGGTTCTGGACCAGCGTGGTCGAAGCGACGGCGTCCACCTTCAGCCCGGAGATGGTGCCGTGGTGTTCAGACAGAACGTGCTTCAGCTTCTGCTTGTATACCTGGACACCAGCCATCAAAAGGAGGTGTTTAGAAGTCAGATTTAACATACTCCATTCAATCGGTTCGATCATGTCCTGTTATTTATTTTACAGAAAATGTGTGTGTGTGTGCGCGTGTGTGTGTGAGCGGCTCACAGTAATCTCCACTTGGTGGCGCTCCTCTGCCTCCTCTCTCTCCCTGTGTCGGTTCCTCAGCTCGGCCTTCTGCTCCTCCAGGCTCCTCTTGGAGATTTCCCAGAAGGCCTGGATCTTGTCCCTCTCCAGCTGGAAGTAGCTCCTCTCCTCCCGCTCTCTGTCCAGCTCCTCTCGGAGGCGGACGATGTGCTCCTCCAGCTGGAAGGTCGCAGAGACATTTGTGACAGTTCATAACTTTACGTACACTGTGCTGATAACGCTTACATATTTTTACTTAGGCAAGGTTTGGAATGCAGGAGTATTTTCACAGTGTGGTATTAGTACTTTTACTGAAGGATCTGAATACTTCCTCTTCACTGATTACAGCTCTCTCTCTGGACCTGTAAGTGACTTTTACTGGACCACAAAGTGACCATTTCGTGAGCGTCACCAGGCCTTGGCATGTAGTTGATGGGTAAGGGATTGGCCATTCCTTTAACCAGCAATTTGGGTTGTTGGGGTTTTTCCTGCAGGGTCTTAAAACTTTGAGGTTTATGATCATGTTGCCTTGCAAGATTTTGTGCAAATAAGTTTGCATCATATACTCGTCACATACTCTTTTCATAGTCTTTTCATTGGTAAATCAACGGCTGAACAGTTTTGAACCCTGTTGTTTTAAAGAAATTGTTAAACTGAGATAAATGTCTCTCTTAAGTTAAAGGTTCTGAAAACTTCTTCCACCACTGGGGGCGCATATCTATCTATATATATATCTATATATCTATATCCATCTATATATCTATATATATCTATATCTCTATATCTATATATCTATATATAGATAGATAGATATAGATGTTGGCCCCCAGTGGTGGAAGAAGTTTTCAGAATCGCCCTACAGCTCTGACCTGGTCCTTGTGATGCTAATGTTAGCTGTGTTAGCATCGCCCTACAGCTCTGATCTGATCCTTGTGATGCTAATGTTAGCTGTGTTAGCATCGCCCTACAGCTTTGATCTGATCCTTGTGATGCTAATGTTAGCTGTGTTAGCATCGCCCTACAGCTCTGATCTGATCCTTGTGATGCTAATGTTAGCTGTGTTAGCATCGCCCTACAGCTCTGACCTGGTCCTTGGACATCTCCTCCGTTGAAAGGCCGTCCACCACCGACTTCCCCTTCACGGCCTTTTTGCTTTTAGTCTTGGGTGGCTGGAGAGAAAAACACATCACCATGTAGCTACACGATTAAAAAAAACAGTTAACGTTAGCTGAACCTAATTTAGCTTAGCTGGTCTCCATGAGAAGCTGGCATCTGGCTGAAGCTACCACGTGTTAACTGTTCATGACACATAACGATGATATAAAAAGAGTTTACTCACCATCGTCAAATATCGTAACACGCTCTCAAATGTTGGGAGCAAAAAGAAACAGTAGTTAGCCTGTTGGCAAACAGTCATCTAACGGTCCTCGGCTCAGAGCTAACACGAGCTGTCATGCAACGTATCTTTTGTTGTTGCTTGTTGTCATAGATACAGGTGGACCGATAGACAGACAAACAGACAGATAGATGGACAGACAGACAATATATATTCATATTGTACATAGTAGTTAAATGTTTGCATTAATGCAAAAATGCTTAGTTTCGCTGTTCTACTTTGTCTTTAATGTCCTTATTTTTATATTTTTCTTGTTTATTTGTATATTCTATGTATGTACCTTGAGAGCAATGTGTAAACCAGAGTCAAATTCCATGTATGCGTAGGCATACATGGCTAATAAAGCTGATTCTGATATATTAACATACAGAACAACAATGACAATGTATTTGGGATATTAGTGCAGAATAGTGGTAATAGTGCAAATGGAGGTGCAGTATGTCTGATTAAGTGTTCATCGGAGTGAGGGCCAGTGGAAAGAAGCTGTTCCTGTGACTGGTGGTTTAAGAGGAGAGCTCTGGTTGACTGCCAGGAAAACCTGAAGATCAAGGCCCAGTCTCTCCACATCGATGAGGTCATCTGCACCCAGCACAGGGAGACAGAGATTGTGTCAACATGTTTTAGCAACTTCTGGTTAAGATGTGTCCCAATACATGTATTTGAAGCCTTTCATATGACACTTTAGCAGCAACTGATTCTACACTTTATTGCGGGCAATTTTCTAGTTGTGTTTTTTAAGTTGTTTTAAATTCTTGAGTATCATCTGCTGTGTGGGTGAATGAATCAGTGTTTGTTTTTAAATTATCTCATTTGCTGTGGATTTCTAAAAGTGAACTTCCTGTTCCAGGGAATAACGTTCTCATGATGCATTGTTTTCTTCATTGCTCATTTTATTCCAGAGAATATTATAACAACACATCTACCTAGGCTTTTAATTCGGCAACAAAACATAGTTGTTTAAATAAAATATATTATTTACAATCTGCAGTATGTCAACTGTTTATTGGCTCAGGTGGTTCTATGACTTGTTTGTGTTGGTTGGCTGGCTGATCTTTGACAAATCCCCAAACGACACGCTGGCTGAGCCTCGCTTTGCTGGTTTGGCCTGAGAAAGACCAAAAAATTATGTAAATGATTAAACCAGTTGTTATACATACAGTAAAGAGAAGCAGCGTATTGAAACCAGCGAAACCAAAACTGAACACCCGTCTCACCTGAGACTCATGAGGCTTCCAGCCAATCATGTAGAGGATCTCGAAGGTGGCCGGGATGGACCCGTCCTCGTTACCGTACATCTCTGAAACATTTTCAAACAAGCATTTTTGACATTTAATAGAGCTAGGCTAGTAGTTCCCCCTGCTTCCAGTCTTTGTGCTAAGCTAATCTTTGTACTGGTTAGAGGCTAACCAGAACTTCATCGCTAAATTGATAAGTGACTTAATGGTTTGATGAAATGGACCATTCTGCATCAGAATCAGAACCATGAGTGTTTGTGGCAGCAAGACGGTGTGTATGTGTGTGTGTGAGATTGAGTCCAAATAAACTACAGCCAAAGGAAGAAGATATATCTGTAGTCCAGCTGTGAATAAATTAATGAATGTGTTAAAACTGGAGACTGATCTAATGTAAGAAACTACTGGACAAAGCTGCTGTTGGTCTTTGTGTGTTTTCATCATTTAACAGGAAGTGCAGCAGCCGATGCACTCACCTTTATAAATGGCTGCTGCTGCTAATATGGCGTCTCTGTGCAGCAGCGATCTCCTGTTCCAGGCACAGTTACTCTCACCCATGCCTACAGAATATGGAAATAAAAGTTTGCAAATCATGCCGAGTAAAAATGTTGTCAGACTTGGTTTGAAAGGCCTGAAAACCATAAAGTCATAGTGAATCACCAGATTTCAATTGAACACATTTTAATATAATGAAATAAATACAACACCACACTTTTCTGATCTCAAACAATGTCAAGAAAAACACATTGTAAGCTGCTCAAAAGGTACAGAAACTGCACTGGTGGAACCAATAAAGAGTCTCTGCCAGTCTATGAGCTCTTTAATGCTACTTGGAGCTTAACTTCTGCATAAAGCTTTGATATCCAGCTGGATTCAGACTCTGCGGGAGTTTCGGGCCTTACAGTCGACCACTTTAAGACAGTTTGATGTTTGATGAATTAAACAAAGTCACATATTAACACAGAGCGGTTTTTCTTACCTTGAAGGTCGGTCATGACTTCAATGATTCCTGGATACTGAACCTGAACTTCATCAATGTCCTGAAACAGAGTGAAAGAAAGTGACAGACGAGGAACCTGGACAAGTTATGGAGGCTAACTGGGTCTGACAGCGCTGGTGTTTCTCACCACAGTGAGCATGGTGAAGCCGGCCCGGCCCAGCAGGTTGCCCAGGTCTGTGACGGCGGTGTAGGGGGAGATGTGGGGGGAGAAGCCTCCCTCCCTCTCGATCTCGGCGAGCTGGAGGGAGCACCGCAGCTCGTAGAGGGTCTCCCCGCCCACCATCGCCCCGATGAACACCCCGTCCGGCTTCAGCACCTGGTTGATCTGAGCGGAGGAGGAGGAGGAAGAAGAGGATACAGTTACTGTCAATGTAAACAGCTCAATCCTCCAAAAACTCTGGTATTCACAGAGGCGACTAGCCTCTACAGCGCTGTGCAGCCCACAATCATTCATGATGTTGATACGTTATCATTCGTTTGTGCTCGGACGACTGAAAGTTTTTCCTCTTTTGATTCTCACCTGTTTGAGAGCTCCAGGCAGGTCGTTGATCCAGTGCAGACTGAAAGAAGAGAGAACTAAAAGTTTAATCAAACGCACTGTAGACATTAAAAATGCTAAAAACGTGAGCTACAGATGCATCAGTGGAGAACATCTACCCGTCTACAGTGTCCTGTAGTTTAGATTAGTGTGGATGCATCTGTTGTTTTTTTTGGCCAAAGTGGAGTGACTGCAGTACTTAAGACAGTAACTCGTACTACTAGTACTACCACCATTGGGGGTTTCAGTTTTATTTGCACAATTTAAAAAATACACAAAGAACATAATTAATATACAGTGCAGGAAGAGGCAGAACACCCACTGGGCTTATTTGATGCTTCGACTAAATAATGTTAAAATGTCACAACGTCAAAGAGAAAACAAGACAGAAAACAATATGACGACATAATAGGAAAAGTTATTAGTGTTGTTTTTAACAGTTCAGACAAAGTAATTGAAAGAGAACACATTGAGCTTTGAAAAAAAGTATATATATATATATATAAATATACAGTACATAATATATACACATATATATATATACATACACACAGGATGTATATATATATATATGTGTACGTCATAAAGAAACATGTTGATAAAATGGAGAGGATGAGGTGAAAAACAGGATAAAAAGGGTAGGTAAGATTAATAAGTAATGTTTTTGTTTATCAGAGAATATAATTATACGTAATTTTGTGAAATATTCATAAAAAAGTCTGGACACTAACTTTTGGCAGTGAAATGGCTTAGCAGCGTCTTCCTCCTACAATGTGGAGAAAAGCTTTAAGCAACATACAGAATGAAGTATTAATCACCTCAAGCTGCTCACCACCAGGTCAAAGGTGTTTTCTTTAAACGGCAGAAACTCCTCGTCCGCAAGAACGTGATGAGTCGGGATTTCACCCCGTCTCGTTTGTTTCTGAAGATCAGAGACATCAATTAAATTCATATCAGCCGTCATGTATCAGTAGCATCCACTGTATCATCAGTCCAGGATAACTGTAGTAAGTGATCATTCTCACCAGGGTTCCTTCATCTTCTATCAAAAATCACATAATGATCACATAACTGTTGTACACATAGAGGCTTTAAGGAAACCTGCCTCACACTAATGTATACGTGATCGTTTTATGATTCGTTTCAACTCTCACCAGAGCTTTCTCCGAGATGTCTGTGAGGAACAAGCGCTCCACGACATCCTGAAACACCAACAAGCACAAAACACAAAGTCACTTGTGGCAAAGCGGGAATAACTTAAGCATTTAACTCAAATAATGGGATTATTTGGGCCACTGAGAACCAGTGGTGCAGCTGAAACTAACACACATGTACAGACTGTACCTTGCTTATATGCTCTGCAATGTGACTTTTTCCACCGCCGATGTCCAGAGCCAGAGGAAACGTCCTGAGAAGACAGGACAGAAAGCAAACCTGTGTATGAGTGTGTTGGTGTGTGTTTGATTGGAAACCAGATGTCTCGTCATACACTCACCTCGTAATGTCATAGACCCGATCTGCCACTCGACTGCCAACCTGCACAACAAAGATCAAACTTGTGTCACTGTGTTTGTATGGTTAAACTAAAATGTTCTGTCCAATGAAAACTATTCAAATAAAAACCTCAAAATTATATTTAAAAAATACATTTAAATACTTAGGAATAGCAGCCAATTTTCATACAATGTGTTTATTATAAATAGTTGCCACTTCATTTTCTGTCAACCGGCTAATTGATTAATTGACTGACTGTTTCAGCTGTAGGCTACTTGTATAAACTGTTGGGTGGTTTAATTCATAAATAAACGTAATATTTCATAACCTGTTGGTGTGTTTTATGTGTAAAACCTGACATCCTCAACTGTGTACTTAAGTACAGTAAAATAATATAACATAAGGGAAGTTATGGGGTAAATTAACATGATTACAGCAGCATAGTGGATAGTGCAAACAAGAGACATAGTAAAAAAAAAAAAAAAAAAAGATCAAAACAAGTATAATAAATAAGTAATAAAACAGTAAAGAATATTAAATAGGTAAAAAAAAAGTAAAAAATCCACAATAACTAAAATATTATACATGCAGACAGAATACTTGTAGTATTGCACAGTGTATTTATATCGCACAGATTTGAACTACTTGAGTAAAAGTACTCTGCAGCAGGTGCGTACCTCGTCCCTCAGGTAGTCGTACTGGTCTCCGTCCTGCAGCGACGCTGCCCAGTTCTTCTGCCTCTTCTTCATCTCCCGGTTGAACACGTTCATGGTGCCTTTGCCGCCCGACGCCGACATCCCTCTGCGGGGTTCACACCGCAGTCTGCAGACGGAGGACGTGATCCAGCTCCGGCTGGCCGAGGAGGAGGCTGCAGGCCAGGAGCCGGCTGCCCGCAGGACTCTCCGACACACTCCGCTGCTCATCGGTTTGCTGCTTCAACGTCCCAATTTCAGTTGTGAATTTAAAACATTGTTTTACAACAGCTGAGCTGACTTCTTCCTGTCCTCCACACGGAGTGACCTCCTGGAAGAGGAGGAGGGAAAATGTGGAAATGGATTCCACTGAGCTCGTTGGAAACAATGGAACTGGATCACAGACTGGCTGTATACTGAAAATGTCATTCAATATAAACAATACTTGTACTAATACAAGTAGCGCTAAAAAATATTTTTGACAACGGTCAACAGTGTGAAGTTTATTAAATACGTGTTGTAATAGTTTTTGATTGATGGACATGCAGAGGGAAAAGTCATATTTTGTAACCCATTTCAGCGAGAAAGTCTCAAGCCCAGTCAAGTCTCGTTTGTCCCACCTCGCTTGCCGTACCAAGAAAGGGACAGGAAGTTAGAAAGGGCACCAAAGCGTTGCATGCTGGGAAAACACGTGTAGCAGAACACCAGAGAGGTATCTGTACATTTTTTTCGTTAGTTTTTAAATTTAAAATGCTGTTTAAACTAATTTATCATGTATTTTCGGATGTATGTGTTAAGTATTGTATGTAGTCTCAGCAGCTGGCTGGTTTTCCCGCCGTTACTGTCCGTCTTCTCCGTTCGGACATTTTGTTTGCATGTTGTTTACTGAAACTGAACACATTATTTAAAATAACAGGGTTGTAAACGGCTGAACAGTTCTCCCAGTGAATGGGATGTTTAAATACTCCACTACAAGTATAAGTCTTTACGTATGAAAAGAGTGCAGTAAAATGTTACCTGTCTCTGTTTTGTTTTTATATCTGATTAATGGATTAATATCACTGCTGCATTAATGTGTATGTTGCTTTTTCCTGCTGTAGATGTTTTTAACTCCTTTACATCCTGTTGTCTTGTTTAATCTTCATCAAAGCATCATATTCTATGAGATTATCACATGTTCGTAGCGTCTCTGTCCTGTGAGAGCTGTATCTTCTCAACACATAAAGGAACATTTCATCCTTCAGTTCATCACAAACATTCAACATCTGGAGATACCAGGTTTAAACTGGACAGGAAGGAGATGAAAAACTAACTAAAGCTGTCAGACAAATGTAGTGAAGTAGAAAGTACAATATTTACCTCTGAGATGCACAAGGAGTACTTACATTCTCACTCAGGATTAAATCTGTGTAGGTTCCACCAACACCAAAACAATACTTTTTTCAATAACTTACTCCAGATATATGAACATGGTTTACATATAATAAAAGATGCTAAAAGTTCTCAATTCTTAAATATTATACAAACACAAGCTTGTCTGTCTGCTCTTTGGTGTTGTGGAGGTAGTGTACAGTGGGTTTATCAGAAAACAGCTGCTGGAAACAGACACTAAAATCAAACAAAAAGTGGCTGAGTGTAAAGGATCAACAATTTGTTGGAATCAAGATGCACATGATAAGAGAAAGAGGCTCAGTGCTTGTTGTCCATGTAACCTAACAATATGTCCCGTTCTTATTTGTCAGGTGACACTTGAAGTTTGCCACCATGTCGTCCAAAAAGAAGCCGGACGGCGATGACCGCTTCCTCCGGGTGCAGAAGGATCCCAGGTTCTGGGAAATGCCTGAGAGAGAACGCAAAATCAAGATCGACAAGCGTTTCCAGTCCATGTTTCACGACGACCGCTTCAAGGTGAAGAACACGGTGGACAAACGAGGCCGGCCCATCACCCAAACCTCCACGGAGGACCTGAAGCGCTTCTACAAACTCTCTGACTCAGAGGACGAGGAGGACGTGAAGAGCAAGAAGTCAGCAGAGGGCAAGAAAAAGAAAAAAGGGAAGGAGAAGCTGGTGAAGCTGGTGAAGGCTGACGGAGAGGCCAAGAGAGGAGAAGCAGTGCAGAGAAGAGATGTTGAGGGAGAGGAGGCTGAACGAGGCGTCAGAGTGGTTGAAGAGGGTGAGTAGATGTTTCTGGTGCAAGCTGAGCAAACGAGCACAGATTCTTTATTTCGACCAGCTACATGTTGTCAGCTCCACTAATCGAATCTGTGCTCATTTGCTTTTTTGCATGAAGTTGAATCTGATTTAGAAAAGCGTTTATGAAGTCTTTATAAGTCAACAACATTTACACTGGAGCAGTCGTTGGCAGTCAAATTATTGTTCCCGTGTTCCCTCTAATAATACTACAATATAAATAACCCAAGACAAAAAAAACATAAAGTAGCACGTTAAAATACAGGATTGTAATGTACTGTGTATGAAATAGAATAAAAGAAAATAGAATTCTGTTGTTGAATCCAGATGTCTCAACTCCAGACTTCCATCAAACGTACTTTCATTTCTATTTGTCTGTTTATCGATTGAGAGAAAATTAATTGTAGCTATTTTACTAACGCATCAATTGTTTTCATACAAAGGTGGCAAAACTGTTTACATCCATGTTTACATCAGCTCACACCGTGCATTACTGTTACAAACCGTCTGTTAAGGCTGCACTTAAAAATGTAACCATCCTTTTTTTTTTTCATTGGTGCCTTTTGTGTTAATGTTAAATTTGGTCTTTAAAATACTTTTAGAAATACAAGTTGTTGTATTTTAGCAGAAACTCAGAACTGAATTCACTTAAATATCAATTTATTTATCGCAAGTAATACCGTTATTGTGATATTGAGCACGATGTGGCCTGTTTTACTCACATCGTGCCGCCCGACTGTCTGTCTGTGCGATAGTGCAGCTTGAATGCTCCACACATCTGCAAGAATAAGCAGCTTCAATGATCTTTTAGTTGTGTTAGTATCCGTACAGTTCATCCTCACTGCGGCTGTAACACAATTTATTATTTCACGCAGAAGATAAAAAGGACGAGGTGAAGAAATCTGCAGAGGATGATGATGATGATGATGATGATGTTGACCTGGGAGACAGTGTAACAGACGACAGTGAAGATGAATATGACGATGATGATGCAGATGATGCAGATGCAGAAGAAGAGAGCGATGTGGGGAGTGGCTCAGATTCGGAGGAGGAGTCCGGGCTGGATTCAGAGGACAGTGACAGCGAACCGGATCTGGCCAGAGGTAAAGGAAACGTAGAGACCAGCTCGGATGAAGACGACGACGATGTGGACGCCATCTTGAAGAAAGAGGAAGAGGATATCGAGCACGACTGGGGAGAGCTGGCCAAAGACGCCCAGCGGAGCGACGAGGTGAGGCGGCGCCTGGTGGAAGAGGACGTTCTGCTCACCTGAACAGGAAAAGCCATCATCGCTCTTTAACTGTGCTTGTGTTTTCTGTATGTTCGCGTGTCAGGTTTCTACCCGACTGGCCGTCTGCAACATGGACTGGGACCGGATCAAAGCCAAAGACCTGCTGGCTCTGCTCAACTCCTTCATACCTAAAGGAGGAGCCGTGCTGTCTGTGAAGGTAAAGCCAGTCAATATCGCTTCACCAAACAGGTGAAGGGTGTCTGTCAGAGAGATAAACAGCAGTGCATTCTGGGTATTGTCTTAGGTCTACCCGTCAGAGTTTGGGAAGGAGAGGCTGAAGGCGGAGGAGACTCAGGGACCGCTGGAGCTGAGAGCTCTGCCCGATGACTCGGAGGACGACAACGAGGAGGAGAAGTAAGACGCAGCTGGCTTTTGTTACTTAGGAGGACTAACAGTTTCCGAATTCCAAAATTATTGTGCCAGAAATCCATTTCTGCTTCTAGAGGTTCATGTTTTTTCTCTCTGTGTGTGTGTGTCTCTCTCTCTCCTCTCTCTCTGTCTCTCGCTCTCTGTGTCTGTCTCTCTGTGTCTCTCTCCTCTCTCTCTGTGTCTGTCTGTCTGTCTCTCTCTGTGTCTGTCTGTCTGTCTCTCTTTCTCTCTCTCTGTGTCTGTCTCTCTTTCTCTCCTCTCTCTCTCTGTGTCTGTCTCTCTTTCTCTCCTCTCTCTCTCTGTGTCTGTCTCTCTCTCTTTCTCTCTCTCTCTGTGTCTGTCTCTCTCTCTGTCGCTCTCTCTCTGTGTCTGTCTCTCTTTCTCTCTCTCTCTCTGTCTGTCTCTCTTTCTCTCCTCTCTCTCTCTGTGTCTCTCTCTCTGTGTCTCTCTTTCTCTCTCTCTCTGTGTCTGTCTCTCTCTGTGTCTGTCTCTCTCTGTGTCTCTCTCCTCTCTCTGTGTCTCTCTGTCTCTCTCTCTCTGTGTCTGTCTCTCTTTCTCTCCTCTCTCTCTGTGTCTCTTTCTCTCTGTGTCTCTCTCTCTTTCTCTCTCTCTCTGTGTCTGTCTCTCTTTCTCTCCTCTCTCTCTCTGTGTCTCTCTCTCTGTGTCTGTCTCTCTTTCTCTCTCTCTCTGTGTCTGTCTCTCTTTCTCTCCTCTCTCTCTCTGTGTCTCTCTCTTTCTCTCTCTCTCTGTGTCTGTCTCTCTTTCTCTCCTCTCTTTCTCTCCTCTCTCTCTGTGTCTGTCTCTCTTTCTCTCCTGTCTCTCTCTCTCTGTGTCTGTCTCTCTTTCTCTCTCTCCCTGTGTCTGTCTCTCTTTCTCTCCTCTCTCTCTCTGTGTCTCTCTCTCTGTCTGTCTCTCTGTCTCTCTCTCTTTCTCTCTCTCTCTCAGAGGTTACAGGGAGAAGATGCGTAACTACCAATTCAAGCGGCTGAAGTATTTCTACGCCGTGGTGGAGTGTGACTCGGCCGACACCGCTGCTAAAGTCTACCAGGAGTGTGACGGCTACGAGTACGAGAGCAGCTGCTCCGTCCTGGACCTCCGGTGAGAGGAGAAGGAATACGAAACTGACTTCCTGAAACTATTCTGGAAAAGCACATATTTAAATTTACTATCAATCCTTTTGTTTGAACAGGTTTATTCCCGATGAAGTCAAGTTTGACGAGGAGCCCCGAGACGTGGCGACGGACGTGAACCTCTTGGCCTACACGCCCAAACAGTTCACCTCCTCTGCAAACGCAACATCAAAGGTAAGAAGAAGCTACTTCACTGTCATAAAATATATTGTTAGAGGCTAAGTTACCCAGCAGTATATAAAGTAATTCAAAAAATCTAATCTAAACTAATGTGTGCGAGTCTGTGTTTAACCAATCAGGTGCAGCTGACGTGGGACGAGACGGACAACGACCGCGTGACCGCCCTGAACAGGAAGTTCAACAAGGACGAGCTGCTGGCCATGGACTTCAACGCCTACCTGGCCTCCTCCAGCGGAGAAGAGGAGGAGTGCGAAGAAGGGCGCTTTGTGTTTGGAGAGCAGGAGAGTGAAGACGACGACGTCACGACAGCAGAGGGTGAGACCGGCCACTCGAGACGCATCACTGAGGAGACGAGCGACAGCATTCAAACGTGTGTGTTGTGACTCTTTG
The DNA here is from genome assembly GCF_004355925.1 of Anarrhichthys ocellatus. Lineage (NCBI taxonomy): Eukaryota > Metazoa > Chordata > Actinopteri > Perciformes > Anarhichadidae > Anarrhichthys > Anarrhichthys ocellatus. The sequence goes on from NW_022280142.1 coordinate 634,573, forward strand.
ATGAGACGAAGCAGCGCTGATGTCTGTCTTGTTCCTGTTGTAGCGAAACAGACAGAGGAGCCCGTCGTGGGGAAAAAACTGCAGAAGGAAGAGAAGAAGAAGAAAGGCGAGCAGCAGATCTCCAAGTACAGAGAGCTGCTGAAAGGCATCCAAGTGAAAGAGAAGAAGCTGCACGAGGACAGAGACATGGAGATCACCTGGGTGCCAGGTACGAGGAGACGTGTGAAGCAGGGTTATTAAAGCTGTGTCTGTGTTTTTATAGTCTCCAGTGTTTCCATCAGTGACCAGTTAGAACAAAGAGTGTATATGACTATGAGTGTTTGCGTTACAGTAAACAAACGGTTGTGGAAGTCCTCAGTTAGCAGCAGCTTTTGAGCTCTAGGTGGTTTATTAATTGTGCATTTTTATCTGTCTGCAGGACTGAAGGAGACGACGGAGCAGCTGGTGAAGAAGAAGCTGGAGGGAAAGGAGAAGCTGACGCCCTGGGAGGGGTTCTTGCAGAAGAAGAAAGACAAGAAGAAGCAGAAGAAGTCTCAAAGCAAAGAGGTAAGAGGAACTGTCCAACACAAACAGCACTTCACGGTTAATAACAGCGGCCAGATGCGTAGAACTCTGTTGAACGCACAAAGACTGCATCGGCATCCCTCTCGTCATGCTGTTTTATAAATGTCCATCATTGAGGACAAACGTGCACGAGTCTCATTTCCACTCCCACAGCTGGTTATGAATGGACGGAGAAATGCTCCCGAACATCCGTCGATGGGAAAAAAAGTTTCACAGACGTGTCGTGGTAGCGAGGTTCTCTAAGAGCGGCTGAACTATGAACTATACACACATTATTAATGTATCGGGTCTCTTTAACTATACACACATTATTAATGTATCGGATCTCTTTATTTAGCGTCCTAGAACAGAACAGGTAAAGGAATATGCTGTCCATGTAACCGCATGTTGAAACAGACGAGGAGGCGATGGCTCAAATGTAAATACAAAGAATGATGTAATTCATCGCTCATAAATAATTCAAATATTAAAATGATCAAACAACACAAAATCTCTCACAATATATTAAATCCCCAATATATCGTTTCACCAGCAGCTAACTCGTACAATGTGACACATTCACTACAAACAGCGTTTCTACATCTGGTCCCTGGTGAGTTATATATTACAGATGTTGTGAGATGTTACCACAAGCACTCTGGTAAATACTCACCGCATCTTAGAAACAAGTAAACAGCTGTGAACATGATCTTAGCCGACATGTCGCACTAACTGAATCTACTTTAGAAACCGATGTTTTTGGGCAGATTTTACGGTTCCCTCTGCGGTTTCAATAATCCGTTTTCTATTTTCTTTTGCATCAGGGAGAGGATGAGGAGGAGCTCAGTGACGAAGACCTTCCTCCAGACGTCGATCTCAGTGACCCCTTCTTCGCCGAGGAGCTCGCCGCTACAGGTGATCAATACCGTCGATCAGTCTCATGCTCTAGTTATTAATATAATAAAGCAACAATGGAAAACAATACACAGTTTCTATAGACAAAGTAACTGTTTCTGTAAATTGTTAAAATGATTAAAAAGTGCAGAGAGCGCTGGAACAAATATTGAATAGTTAATGTTACAGTTTACTTTATATTGACAGTTAATCCTCGTTTTTCCACATGCATTCTAGTCTTATAGAATTAAACAACAAGAACATGATTTAAATGTTGCAGCAGATCAAATGCCATTTAAACGAGCTATTCAGCTCAGGTCTGGTGTTAATTAGTGAGTGTGGAAGTGGAAAGGTGCTCAAGTTGCTTCCCAAATCTACATTATTATGGACATTCCTCCAGCCATGCATTATATTTCATGTCTATGTGGTCAGATGCATCTGAGACATTATAACAAGAGCACGCTGACACTGAAACAAAGCTCTTCTGAAAAACTTTACAGAAAACTCACGTTGATCTCGTGTACGTAGATTTGAACATGAAAACTCATTCTTAATCTTTGCTTATTATAAGTTGGTACAATTTTGAGTTTAGATTATTATTTAGTTTAGCAGCATGTTGATGCGGAGCCACGTTAATGATCAGTGTTGTCTGATGTGTTTGCAGACATGAAGAAGAAACAGAAGTGGGGGAAGAAGAAGAAGCAGAAGGAAGAGGAGCGGACAGCCGAGGAGGCAGAGGAGCTGGAGAAACAAAAGGTCAGAGTTCAGTCCCCAAATCACCACAGCTGTAGACCCTAGCGCCGACCACCTCTGAACCTGTGTTTGTGTGTGTGTGTGTGTGTGTGTGTGTGTGTGTGTGTGTGCGCACGCGCAGGCAGAGATAGCTCTGCTGATGGAGGACGACGGCAACGAAGCCAAACACAAACACTTCAACTACGACAAGATCGTGGAGCAGCAGAACCTGAGCAAGAAGAAGAGGAAGAAGCTGCTGAAGAAGGGCGAGGAGCCGGCGGAGGGCGACCAATTCCAGGTCTGTGCAATGAGAAGCATGTGTTGTTGGGCTGGACCGGTACTTAAAAACATACTGTCGGGACCACCGGTTCACCCTAAATTATAAAACAAGCAAATATCTTTTCATTTGTGGTGCTTTACTGAAGCCCCCCTCCTCCTCTTAGTTTATAAACACACATAAACATTGATGTGTGTTTAGTTCAAGGCTTCCTTCATAACATAAGACATTTGCATGCTGTGCAGCTTCTTTTTTTATAAGATATAAGTACAAGTCCTCCTGCAGGCACCCTTAGGTGGTGGCTGCTGTATACAAATCTAATGAATGCCGACATAGTAAAACACAGTGGGGAGTCTGCTCGCTCTGTTAAATGGATGAAACATACAGAAGTACGGTGATTTAAATGTCTCCTGACCTGTGTCCTCATGTTCTGTGTCCAGGTGGACGTTAAAGACACTCGTTTCCAGGCCATGTTCACCTCCCACCTGTTCAACCTGGACCCGTCCCACCCCAACTACAAGAAGACCAACGCCACGCAGAGCATCCTGGTTGAGAAGCAGCGCAGACGAGGGGAGGAGGAGGAGCGGCGGCGGACGGAGGACGCGCTGAGCACCGAGGCTGGCAAACAGGAAGTGGAAAATGACTCTAGCGCTCCGGCGGAAGAGGGCACCTCGAAGAAATCCATGGACCCCGGTTTGTCTCTGCTCATCAAGTCCATCAAAAGCAAAACGGAGCAGTTTCAGGCTCGGAAGAAGCAGAAGCTCATGTAGGTTTGACTCACTGTCACAAGAAAGCGGACCGAGACTCTGGTTCAACACGGTCTCCGCTCACCTTCTCCTGATGCACCGACGTGTTTGTAGAGGACCAATACCACGAGATGAGGAATCAAGCACGATGTTTTTAGTAAAAACTGAATCCTGCTGCATCAGATCATGTTGAAATGTTTTGTTACACAGAAAATCAGTTTAGTGAAAACATTCTTCAGTCCTTGTAGATAACGGATCGATTGAGCCTCATGCAAGAACAAGAAGCACAACAGATTCCTCAATTTAATATTCAGATTGTTTTTTCTTAAGTTCGTGTGGTTCCGACCCGTCAGACGTCAGAGGGAGAGGTTTTGTTTGCATATTCTGACAGCCTCTTAATTCTTAATCCTCGTCTCCTGTAGTTCAACAGAGCGAGACGTCTTCTCTCTACGCCACGTCAGTTTCACGAGTCGCATTCTTCCCGTTATACTTTCATATCAAATCATATTTTTTAACCAGGACCTCCAGTATTCGGATCAAGTAGCTTGATTTAGGAGCTGCAGCTGTCATCAGTGTGTCAGATGCACATTTAAGTAAAAAATAAGGAGACATCAAATGTTGAAAGACTCACATGGACATCCCCATCATTCCTTCTTTGTTTCCTTCCATGACAGCAGTGCTATTAATATCTTCAAACCGTTTCCAACATATTCAGAATAACACTTTGGTCCACTAATGCGACGGCTGGCGATGTTAATTCATCATGTTTTCGTCCGCTGACATCAGACTTGAAGTATTTACTCACATTTTTGTGAATAAAACTTGCCACAATTGGATCACATCGTGGAAGCTTTGTTTGGCAATTGAATGGGTTTAGATCAGGCTGACGAGGAAACTTCAAGAACCCACACGTCCTCATTAATCGGGCTGAAACGAGTCAGTTTGTTGAAATGGACTTGGAGCGCTCATAAAAGGTTTAGGATATGAAACGCTCTTGCATGAGGCCCATTATCTGTTGATTTAATTAATGTTAGATTGGTCCTTAGATTTGACAAAACATAATGTATACGTAACATCAGACAGAAAATATAACTTTCTTCACACACAAATTCCTGATTTTTGCAGCTAAATATGAAATGGTGTTTTGATGAGTGGGAATACTAAAGCCTTGATCTACAGTTCATTCAAGCCATGCTGCAAATTAGTTTCCACATGACGGCACGTCTGCGTAAAAGAAGGTTGTGTTTTTTTAACTTTGAGGACAGTTTACAGAAAACAGTAAAAACCTGTCTGCAGCTTTTCTATCTGCAATATTTACCTGTTTTTAATTGAAGAATTAAAGGAAAACAAGTCAGTGGCTTAATTAGCAACATGAAGTCAAAGGCACTTAATCAAGTGCTGTTTGAAGTGTCTCTCCTATACAAGTACTAACATCTAAAGTACAGCAGCGTTAGTTCAAAGGATGCTCTCTGCAGATACAGACATCGGCTTCTCGTGCCTCATTCTGCCTTTAAGCAGCTCTGGTTAGTCGGCAAAAACATTTAAAGTGTCACCCTGTTGTAATTGGTCGCCGTGCTGTCTGAACATCTTGATGGTATGTGACCACTCACACCTGAGCCGTATAGAAAACATTATGAGGTCTTAAGGAGGCCGAATACTTGTCATGTCTGAAAGGGGCTTTTAATCAGTGAGGTGGTCTTGATTTGGCTCCTGCGGTCCGGGGTACTCGAACACAGCGGCCGCTCCCATCCCGGTCCCGATGCACATGGACACCACGCCGTACGCCCTGCAGACACAAGAGAGGAGCGCCAAGTCAACGCGCGTGTCGGTAAGAAGAATGTCGGTTGTTTGCGGGTTTGAGACGAACCTCCTGCCTCTACGTCTGAGCTCGTTGAGCAGCGTCACCACCTGTCGCACTCCGGTGCAGCCCAGAGGGTGACCCAGAGCGATGGCGCCCCCGTTAGGGTTCACCTTCTCCAGCGGGATCCCCAGCTTCTCCACGCAGTACACCACCTGAGCTGCAGCAAAGGGCCAACAAAAACACTCGCGTATACTGCATCCCAACGTCTGTTATCTCCTCAGCGTGGCTAGTTTCTTTATCTTTTAGTAGAAAATAGATTCTTAGTAACAGAGATACTGTTTCGACAGAGTCTTAAGCTTTGTTGTGCTTGTGTATGTGTAGTGAGATAAAAACAAAGTGACTTATCTCCTTAAACAGAAACCACATCACTGTCTGAACTCACCTGACTGGCAAAAGCCTCGTTGATTTCAAACACGTCGATGTCGGCCACAGTTAGTCCTGAGGGAGGAAAGAGTTTCATCAACTCGGATACATAAACCGCTAATTGACAAGAGTACTTTCAGGATTATTAAATACTAATAACTATATTTACTATTTTTCTGACCAACAGCAGAACATCTACTATGAGAACTTCCAGTTTTACACACTAAATATAACACGGAGGCAGTGGTGGAAGAAGAACTTAGATCTTTGTTAAATAAAAGTATTAATACTACAGTGTAGAAATACTACGAGTAAACGTCCTGCATTAAAAATGTTACTGAAGTAAAAGCACAAAAGTATTAGCATCAAAATGTATTATATGTACCAAAAGTATGTCCAGAATACATTATTATATAATAATAATGTGTTCATCACTTTAAAAGTTGCAGCTTGTAAACGTGGGGCTTTTTAAAAATGTATTAATATATTTTTAAAACACATTTTATTTGTTGATATTTTGTATTACTCTCCATTTAATTTAAGTTGAACAAATAAATGTAGTGCCCTAAAAAGTAGAATATTTCCCTCTGACATGTAATAGTATAAAGTACAGCATAAAATGAAAATACTTGAGTATAGTACTTGAGTAAATGTTTACACACAAGTCTTACCAGCCTGTCCCAGAGCTGCGGGGATGGCGAATGCTGGTCCTATACCCATAACATCCGGGGGGACCCCCACCACCGCACTGGCCCTCAGGACCCCCAGGACCGGCAGACCCAGAGCCTCGACCGCAGACCTGCGACCAATCAGCACGGCCGCCGCCCCGTCGCTCAGCTGGCTGGCGTTACCTGCAGACACAACACTTCGTTTTGAGAGTCGGCAGCGGCCGGGAGAGGTGAGCGCGTTCAGCCGGTGAAGCAGACCGACCTGCTGTGGCGCTGCCGTCGGGTTTGAAGGCCGGCCGCAGTTTGCTCAGTCCCGCCAGAGTCGTTCCCGCTCTGATCCCTTCGTCCTCGGAGACCACCGCCTCGCGCTCGTTGCCCTGCTCGTCCACACACCTGACGGTGACGGGAACGATCTCCTGCCGGAACAGACCCGCGCTCTGCGCCCGGGCTGCTCTGTGTGAAGCAGGTTAAATGTGTTGGTGTCCTGTCACAAATATCACCCATTATAATAATAATAATTATGCATTAAATATATATACACACATCTCCTGCAGAGGCATCAGTAAGGTCTATTAGTAAGATAATCAATGCATTAATTAGGAAAGCTTTCATGACATAAAATACTGACATTTTTCCTGATGTATAATAATATAACTTTTTATTCTAACATATTAATGACTTACTTTACTTTTTTTAAATGACATTTAATAAAATGCTATATTATGACTTATTTATGAGGTTTTTATAATAGACTAAAACCTGCTTTTACAATAATGCATGGGTATTAATCTAATAAGTCACAGGGGACATTTTTATGCTTTTAATACTTTAAGTACATTTTCCTGATACCCTATTACTTATCATTTTATCCCATTAGACGTTGGAGTGAAACAGTCATAATTAGAATACAAATTCTTCAGTTACGACCAAAAATGTGTTTTGTGAAGACATAGTGACCGCTGACCACCAAACTCTAATAAGTTCATCCCTGCACGTTTGTGCCAAAGTCGAAGACATTGCCCAAAGGTCTTCCTGAGAAATAGCGGTCACGAGAAAGGGACGGAGGGACGGACACCCTGAACAGCACGGAGGCACAAAAACTTTGACTCGCTCACTTTTGCTGAGAACTGAGAGCGAAGGCGTCCTGCTTTTCTCTGGAGACCCCGAATCTCTCTGCGACGTTCTCTGAGGTGATGCTGTAAAAACAAAGAACATTAGTTGCTGACATTATGTAGTTGCAATAGACATTCAGTTTGGGATTATAGCTTTCGATTGAAAGTCAGTGACCTTCAGTTAAAACACAGTATTCTGCAGCATGTGGTCTGTTGTGTGAGCAGCAGAGGTCTCACCCCATCGGGATGATGCAGTCTTTGGCTTTGTCGACGGCCGTCATTCTGGAGCTCAAATCTCCTGGATCTCCTACCTCGCGCAGAGACATGCTCTCCACGCTGACACACACACACACACACACACACACACACACACACAGTGTAAAAAAACAGTTGATTTTAACTGCATCTTTTTACAGCCTGAATGATGAAGAAACGTACCCACAGGCGAGGCCCAGGTCAATGGATCTGCTCCGGATGGCTCCTGCACAAACAGCGTTACAAACAGAGTAAACACACGGTGTAGTTATATATATATATATATATATATATATATATATATGCGATGATTGAGGAGTTTGTACCTGCGATGTTGAACAGAGCCTGCAGTCCGGAGGAGCACTGTCGGTTGACGGTGTAGGTGGGTACCGTCTCTGGAAAGCCGCTGAAACGAAGACAGAGCCGTGAGACACACTGTGACTGAATGAAGGAGGAAGAGCGTGTGAATCAGTGATGATGTCTGACCTGAGGAACTGAGCCACCCTGGCCATCAGCGCACCGGCACCGGGCTGCAGCACGTTACCTGCAGACAGCAACACACACAGGTCAACGAAGAGTGCATTAGCCTGTCAGTATTCCCATAATGTCTTAATATATCTTAATGTTTTATATATTAAAACTTTTATATAAAAATAAATGCATTAAAGTAGAAAGTACAATATTTATCTGTGAGAAGTAGAAGTATAAAGTAGCATACAATGAAAACACCACTCAAATGAAGTACAAAGTTGTACTTAAGATCAGTACTTGAGTAAATGTACTTAGTTACTTTCCATTTCACAATGCAGAGCAGTTTTATAGACATCTGAAGAATTAACATTAAATCAAATATTAAATTAGTATTTCAGTCGACGCCCACAACATGACGTCGGTCAAAGAACGACGTAGAGAAATGAAGTCTCGTCTCACCGACACAAACGTCTCCCAGCTTGTCGGGTGAAAGGCCAACATCTATGAGCACAGCTGTCATCACTGCACTCAGCAGCTCGTCAGGCGTCGTGACCTGCAGGCGAACGGAAGGGTTTAATTAGATCAGTTCTCTCTGCAGCACGGTAGTAGTGAAGTTATTCTCAGCTTCCTGCACTAAAAGTAAAGAAGCATCATCAGCTTCATGTAGTAAAAGTACTCGTGCAGTGAAACGTCTCCTGTGACTGACATCTGGTTCTGTGTGACATTATTAGAGAGCAGTGTGTGTTGTTATTAAAGCTGCTCAGAGTGGAACTAGTGTGAACTACTTTATAAGCTACGATGGTCCTGTGGTTCCCAACCTAAGGGTCGGGCCCCTCCAAAGTGTCACCAGATACATCTGAGGGGTCGTGAGATGATTTACGTGAAAGAAAGGAAAGAAGAAGAAAAAAGTTCACATACACAAATTTGTTTTCAGTCTTTGGATTTTCCACTGAACTTTGATTTCTTTTAGTAAAACATTGAATAGTTTGACCTCAGCTTCATCATTAGTTTATTTGCAGAAACCAGTGTTTGAATGTAACGAAGTGCATTCACTTGAGTATGACTAAAATAATCCTTTATTAGTCCCTTAGTGGCAGAAATTTACAGGATTACAACAGCATAGTGCAAACAAGAGGCATAGTAAAAACAAAAAACAATTATAATAAATAAGTAAATAAGTAATAAAACAGTAAATAATATGAAATAAGTAAAACAAGTAAAAAATCCACAATAACTAAAATATAYATACAGAGAGAATAATTGTAGTATTGCACAGTGTATTTATATCACAAGTAAAGGATCCTACTAATTCTTCCACTCGTACAGTACAGTTGGTTGTTTTCCTCCCTGAATCAGCTTCATGAACCAGTTAAAGTTACCTGAAATGCTCCTCTCTTAAAGTTACCTGAAACGCTCCTCTCTTAAAGTTACCTGAAACGCTCCTCTCTTAAAGTTACCTGAAACGCTCCTCTCTTAAAGTTACCTGAAACGCTCCTCTCTTCGCTTTAAAGTTACCTTAAACGCTCCTCTCTTCGCTTTAAAGTTACCTTAAACGCTCCTCTCTTCGCTTTAAAGTTACCTTAAACGCTCCTCTCTTCGCTTTCCCGATAGCCGTCCTCCGTCCGTGCACCACCACCACGTCCTCCGGACTGCTGCTCCCCGCAGATCTGCACTCCGACAAGTGGCCCGATATGATTTTTATTCTGTGCATGTCGACACTAAAATAAAACTAGAGTTTAATCTGCGACGTTAACGCGGCTGCAAACGGCCTGTTTAGTTTGCACTTCGCTCTCAGCTGTCCACTGGCAGGATGGAAAGCGCGGAGGGACAAACCGCAGCAAAGCGAGTCCGAGCGGTTTTTATCTGCGTTGTGTCCGACTGAAACATTTCCGGTTCCGGTTTACTTCCCTAGATGTATTTGATGCCACATTAGTAATACTACGAAGAAATACGCTGTAGTACTGCAGTGTAGAAATACACGGTTACAAGTCCTGCATTCAACATTTTTAGTGAAGTAGACTAAATGTACAAAAAGTATGAGCATCAAAATATGCTTAAACTATAAAGAGTAAAAGTACTCATTGATGTAACATTAGTAATACTTCAATAATACCAATAATACCACACTGTAAAAAGACTCTGTTACATGTTAAAGTCCTGCATTGTGTTATTTAAGTAAAAGTATGTAAGTATAATCAGGAAAATGTACTTAAAAGTATTATAAGTATAAAAATGTCCCCTGTGACAGCTATACTACAATATATCATATCATTAGATCATTATCACTCATTATAAAGTTAAAAGCAGGATGTGACTGTTGAGGTGGAGCTCATTTTAACTATTACTTAATGATTATTTTCATTATGGACTAATCTGCTCATCATTTTCTCCATTAATTGATTGATTGTTTGGTTTGTAAAGAAAGTGAACACAATGACGCAGAGCCCAACGTGACACCTTCACAATGTTTGTTTTGTCAAAACCAAGTTATATTTTACAAATCAGTTTCTGTCAATTGACAAATTGACTCAAGGACTAATGGTTTGAGTTGAGTCGTATAAACTGTATTCTTCATGTTTTGTGCAAGGAAATCTTAATTTGTAAAGTAACTGACGCTGTCAGACACATGTAGTGGAGTAGAAGTAGAAAGTAGCATGAAAAGAAAATACTCAGGTAAAGTAAGAGTACCTCATATTTGTACTTTAGTACTTGAGTGATTGTACGGAGATACATTTTCACCTCTGCTCGGATGCGGGATGAACAGAACAAAACCGCGTTCTACATCTCAACCTTTTATTTCCAAATTTGTCACAACAACACATTCATAAGGCCACCAGCTCACTGCACACTCTGGTTGGAATCAGATAACAGGAAACAAAGACATCCAAAAATATGTTTCTTCAATATAGAATCATATAAAACTGTTTTCCCTCCATTTTCAAAGAGAACAGATGAAGAAGAAGAGGACACGAACACAGAAATATTTACAGGACTGCAACATTAATGAAACACTAAGTCAGGATGCAGTACAAACATGTTATGTTTTTCAAAATAAAAGCATAGAAGTTGTTGACTATCTGTAGGAATGATGTCTGAGGAATACTGTTCTTTAAATACAACACAAACAAAAAGGGTAGTTACGGGTAAAATCCTTTCATATTATCTATGAAATGCTCCTTTAAGTTCCCACATTTCATAAGAGAAGAAGAAGACAGTACAGAGCACCAGAGGAAGGTTACAGCATGTCTGAAGTAGTGTGTATAAAAGAAGTCAGGAGTGTGATCAGCTGTCATATTACAAATATAAAGAGCTATTATTCTGCTTTAAAGGTTTCCAATACAAAATTCAGAGCATATCTATCGCCTCCACACGGCGACGGCTGAGCCGGCGGCTAGCGGTGCTAACAGCGCTAACGACGGCAGCAGTGCTGACAGAGGAAACAGTGTTTTACTGAAAACCGCAGGTCGGGATGGCGTTATCAGCTGTAACCGGTCAACAAAGCACCGAGACGCTCAGAATAGTTCTGCTATATTGATGCTCCGAACATCGTAAAGAGAACCTTTAAGAACCAAAACAACCAGCAGTAAACACCTGTTAAAACATCAAAGGAGTGCTTCATTTGTTTAAAAGTCCTTCAGTTCTACAGTAACAGCAGGAATGTTTCCAGATCTTTAAATTTAAACTGAATGAGCTTCATTTAAACATTTCAACATCTCTGTGATTCATGAAACTGAACGCATCATCTTTAAGGCAAGAAACCGAAAACCTGTTTTGTTTTGTGGAGCCGATGGCAGAATGTCAACACTCAAACCGAACACTTTAGAGCTGCTGGGTTCAGTATTTTATTTATTCATTATATTTTGTTTGTAAGTGATCTTACAAACATAAATCTTAAATCTTTTTGCTGCACATTTAAACCCACATTTAGAAGTCATTGAGTGTAGTTTGAGTAAAATGTGCTGTGGAAGAGGATTGTGCTCAAATGTTTAGTCGACTAATCCGTGAGATGAACAGTTTAAACATGTCTCCGAGTTAATAAAGTATAATAAAAAAATGGATTAATCATCAATGAAATTGATAGAGAAAATAGTACAGATGTTATTCAGAGATATGTGTACAGATTTTGGGTTTAGCGTTAATATGTCATTAGATCAACCAATCAGCACAAAGCAATGTTGAGATTAGGAGGTGTGTGTATTTGTGTCGGATTATGACAAAATGTATGTTACCGGTGCTAACATAGTAACTCTCCCTTTAACCCCTCAGGGTGTTTTCGGACATCAGGACTGCTTTGTGTCAATATTAGATGATAAAAACTACAATGAAGTACTTTGATTTGTCAGGTATTTAATTCACTGCAGTAGACTGTCCTGTCCGGGCGTTTTATCCAATTTCTCAGTAAATTCTAAAGTGAAACAGCGATAACCCGAACTCAACAACAGCTGCTGTAAACAAAAACAACAACAGAGGTGTGAAGGAATGTGAGGTGTCAGCCTTCTTCAATAGCGCCTTCATGTTCCAACCGAACCGTCGTCTCGTCTCCGAGGCTCAGCAGCAAATTCAGGAGTCCCTCCCTCCTCCAACAGCTACCCGAGAACTCGTCTCCGCACTTTCAAAGTAAAAGTCTACGTCCTCAGGCGTAGAAGATAAGTTCGGGGATCTGGCCCCCTTGCACCCCGGTGCCGTTGGTGCTGTCCGAGGAGCACTGGAACTGGAAGGTCACTTTCCCACACTGCACCTCTGTCATGCCCTCCTGGCCGAAGTAGCTGAGCTCGTTGCCGTCCAGCACCACGCTGGCGGTGTAGAAGGTGTCGGGCTCGATCTGCACCGGGTAGTCGAAGGACACGGGGAAAGTGCTGCTGGAGCCGTCCGAGAAGTACTTGATGTGCCTCTGGGCCATCGACACGCCCTGGCGCTTCAGCTCGATCTTGGCGCTGTACTCGGCCGAACCGCAGCTGGAGCCGTACAGGCCGAAGCCGGCGATGAAGACGCGTTTGTCCACGGCGAACTGGATGCTGTCGCAGCGGCCGCGGTACCGCCACTGGTTGCTCCGGTAGGCGCAGGACTGGAAGCGGTGGCAGCGCTGCGGCGCCAGGCCTTTACGAGGTTTGGTGCAGAACAGCAGTTCGGGCTTGTTGGCGGCGGTGTACCACAGGAAAATGTCGTTGGTCTCGTTGAGCGTGAGCACGCCGGACTGCGCCGCCCCGTTGGCGAAGTCCTCCAGGACCATCGTGGGGATGCGGATCAGGTAGATGGCCTTCCCCAGCATCAGGCGCTTGTTCTCGATAGTCGGCGTCAGGTCTTGTCTTTGACACTCGGCCTCGGCCCAGTTCAGCGCCGCCTCGAACACCACCATCTCTTTGGCATTGAGGGTCTCCCGCCGCAGGATGCTCTCCAGCGTCTGGGTGTCGATGTCGCAGAAGCCTTCGGAGCGCAGGGCGAGCTCGGCCTGGGCGTCGATCACCTCCCAGCAGCGCTGCATCAGGTCGGGCTCCTCGAACAGGCAGCTCTGAGACAGCAGCACGCAGGCGTTCTTGGCGCTCAGGCTGGTCTCCAGGAAGTTGACACAGGCCCGGGCCAGGTGAGGCACAATGTACTTTTTGGCGGCGTAGAGGGTGGCGAGCACGGTGTCAGCACACAGGTCGATCTCATCACAGTAGATGTACCTGAGAAGGTGGAGGAAGGGATCAACTCGACGTCACAAACTTACATTTTGCTCATTTCATGGCGCAGTACAATTAGGTCCAAACACCTTTAGCTGGTACTTTTTATATTGAGAAGTATAATGAGTATTTGTCTTGTGTCAAAGACACGCCCACACAGCACCATCACTGTCCATGAACACTGAATCAGAGTTTGACATACTTCAACATGGCCAGGAACGAAGGAGGCTCCACGTCGGGGATCCGGATCTCTTCCTGGTCCTCCGCCAGCTCTCCATAAAACATGGCGTGGAACACGGAGCTGCCGACGGCCAGGACGTACTGACGGAGCAGAAGAACAACATGGACGACATAAGAGACACGATCACCTCTTATAACAGATACAAATCTGACTCACTCACTCAGGCCTTTAACATTGGACTACTACTTGTAAAATTCACATTTCTGTCAGATATTTGGTCCTCGGCCTGATTTTTATGACTGAACTTATGAATTTTTAACAATTTGTTATCATAAGATGATACGGTAAACAAGTTGTAACCATCCAAAGTTTGCCTCTTGGCCTGGTCTGAGTCAAACTTCTTCGGTTGAAACGGTTGGAGAGTGTCGTGCGGTGGGTTCTACCTTATGTCCCGGGACTCGCTGCGTCCCGCCAGGCGGCCCCACCACAAAGTGAACATCTGCCATTATCTCATTGTTGAACATGACTGAATTCCTACAAGGACACAAAACATTTTATCTTACAATATGAAAATAAAAGAATCTTTGAATCCACACACTAGAACATCTAAACTTCTGGTACATGATACTCAAGGTCTTGTTAAATAAAGTTAAAAGTAACAGAAGCGGTATATTTTGGGGAACAAACACTCAGGATCTATTGTTTAAAATCAAGTCCTCCAACGTTCACATGTAGCTGTAAAGCTTATACTTGGTTAAAAGGTCCTCTGAGACAAACGCATAAATAAATCTGACTTGACTCATTACTTTTACTTTGGTGGAGCCAAGCAAAGAATGTTTCCTTATTTAAAAAGAACAAAAAAGGAAATGAAGAATCATTGAATGATTCTTAGTGACTGTTCGTGTAGTTTCTTCTTCTTTTCTTTTTTTAAATACCAAACAATGACGTCACCATTAGAGCTCCGTGGTGTTTTCTTCAGCTTACTTTTGATTTTAAGTAGAAATACCATCGTCTAAAAATACACCATTACAAGCAAAAGTCCTGATCTCAAACTTTTGATTATTATCAGCAAAATGTACTTAAATTATCACAAGTAAAAGTGACATTATTGTGTTTTATCACTCACAAATACATGAAGTTTGTCAATGTGGAGCCAGTTTGAGATACTTTGTATACTGCTGGGTAGATTAGTAGTATAATTCAGCATCATATGAACATTTTGTTACTTTTTAGATAAAATAACATACATGCGTCTAATAAATGTAGTAAAAAGTATACTTCTCAAGTCATATTTCTCTCTGAAATATAGAGGAGAAGTTAAAGTATATAGTAGCATAAAATGGAAATACTCCAGTAAAGTACAAGTTTGTATACATGTACTGGGTACTTCCACCACTGACTATACATCACAGCTGAGGTGTTTTTTTAGTGACAGATGAGTGGAACTCAAGAGAACCAGTTTCTGTACAGTCCTGGACCAGGATAACAGCTGACAACATGGTCTCTCCTCTCCTGGTGACCTGTCAGCCTCCATCACTATTTGGAGCAGAGCGGGTTCAGACCGACCTCTCTCGGATGGTCGGGAACAGGCCCTGCCAGCTGCAGCAGCCCTGTGCGGCGGTGGTCCTGTTGTTGTTGGTGAGGTTCTGCTGCTGGATGGAGGAGGAGGAGGAGGTGGTGGTGCTGCTCGCTGAGGCGGAGGGGACCAGCTTCTTGGTGGGAAGCAGCTCTGCAGCCATTATCTTCCAGTCAGACTGCAGGCCGGGTCATGGCAGCTCCGGGGCCCGGCAGAGTCTGGAAAGCACTTCCGAGAAAAGTGATTTATATTCAGACACTGAAAAGAGCCGCAAAACTTCGCTTAAAAGTCTGGATTTTACGATGTTGTTGAGCTAACTCACCGTTAACCAAGCTAGCCACACACCCAAGTCCTTTACACCAGCTGCTTAACGTTACACCAATCAATACTGACTATATATATAATATACAGTCAAAATAATTGAGTATAAAACACATAGTTAGCTTGTCAACGTCCAAAACCCCGGATGTGTCTTTTTAGTCTTAACTTTAGCATGTTCATGCTAGTTAGTTAGCTGACTAACTAAAAGGCCATTTTTTCGAGTTAACTTCTCCGTCAGCGTTCAACTATTTGATGAATAACTCAGTATCCACTTACTTTACTGTTATGTGGACGTTTTTATGATCATATCTTCTCTTCACATCACGCAGGTTTTGAGTTGTTTGACAGACTAGCGGCTCAGCTTTGTTTACAGTAGCTAGCTAGCTTCTTCTGTTACCGTTTACGGCAGAGTCAACTCATTAACGGAACCGCGCTGCCACCTGGTGGCCGGAAGTTACAGTGACACTTAGCTGTTACTGAAAATAACTGGTGCGTGTCCCCCTGTTTATACTATAATACGTATTATACAAGTCATTCAAAGATATTCTGTATTTATTTTTCTTCATGTACTGTTTTTGTGCCCTTATATATTATTTTACACCTCAAAATGAAATAATTTGCATTTCATTTTGCACTATTGGCACGATGTCCTCCTCACACATGTATATACGTAGAGTAAAATGTGTTGATGAAGTTATATGCATGCTTGATGTAAGAATGACTCATCACTGTCTTTCAGCCAGACTTGTTCATACTGTATATGTTGCATATAAAACTAAAAGAATAAGAAACTATAATACAAATTGTTGATCAGTATGATTCCATTTATTTCACAGACTTTGAATTTAGGCTTAAATTTGATGAGTAAAAATACTTTAGTTTTATGCATTTTTACCTTTTTTCCTCACGTTTGTCTGAGGTTTATTTTATTGTCAGTACATTCAATTATTGTAGGTTTACTTTCTACTTTTGTCTCTATGTTATTCAAATGTCTTCCATAATTAATTTTAATGTTTTTTCGGTGAGAAGCCTTAATAATGCAAAAATTGCTTAACTTAAATTAAAGACAAATTCGTTGTGAGCAGCTTCCAGTGAGTGTGTTGCTGTAGTTTCAACATGAGGCTGTAAAAAAAAAAACAAAAAAAAAACTAAACAAACATGATGATATACAACGTATTTCTTTATTGTTGTTACTGATAAATCACTCTCCCATTTTGAAAAACAACCCAACAACAATGGAAACAACACCTGTATGTACTTTATGTACTTTATGTACAGCCAGATTAGCATCTATAATCTCTCTTTGATAGTTTCACTGTACACATTGAAGGACAACAATCATTTACAGGCAAACTGAACAGGTTTTATTCAGTCCAAAGGTTCAGCTCTGAAAACAAAACAAAATATAAATCTGACAAGAGTTCAGCTGCCTACATCACGACTGACTAGTGTTACTGCTTTTGTAGTGTGGGTGACCATAGTCAGTGTAAAATGGTAAATTAGATTAAATGAATGGAAAACACGCCGATTCTATTGCTCTGAAAGTGAAATAAAGTAGACAGATGTGAATAGAGTCTGGTATTATTGAGGTTTATTCTGATTCAGCTCTTGTCGGAATATTTGAGTACGGAAATAAACCAAAATATGGAGCAAAAAACACCTTTATTTTATTTAGGCTTTACTTTCATTCATTTGCAGACAGGAGTGTTATAACGGTCACGTTTCTGCAACGCCGGGATTAACAAACAAACAACCAGACTCCATTCAAAATCATCACAAATCTGTTTGTCACTTGCAGCACAGTCCCAACGTGATTCTGCTTATTTCCTGCATCCACTTAATGTTTCCTGTCACTTTAAATCAGCGGTTCCCAAACTTTTCTTTTGGCTCATGGCCCTTTAAAAAGGGCCACACAAACCCTTTCGTCTCAAGTGATGTTCAACTCTCTCTCAAATCATTCCAGTTGTTTTGTTTTTTTGAGGTCTGCAGAGATCCAGACTGCAGCCGAGTCTACAAATGTTCTGGATGTAGTGTAAAGAACATTTGCTGTTGGTTGAAAGCTTTAGTACGTCCACAAGAAGCCAGCTTTATCTTTTTCTCTCCGTTTTGTTCCTCTGTACATGTTCAAATATCATAAATATTATTGTAAGCAGAGACGAGTGTTATGGGTAATTGCAAAGAGTGCATCATGTGCCCCTGTGAGTCTCTCTGATTGGTTGATGGAACTTTTCCAAATTTGTCGGACTGGATAAACATGAAAAACACCGCTCTCTTGTGTATTTTATTGTGGGGAGATTCTTTAGTTGTGTTCATCTGGATTTGAAGCAAACGCTTTGGATACAGACATTTCAAAAAGTGCCAGAATCAAAGTGTAATGTGTCGTATCGTCACATTAAAACAGCTGTTTTAAAGGAACAGTTCACACCAAAAGGACATTTCTGCCACTGAGCTCAGACTGAGATGAGGTGAAGCGCCAAAACAACCAGACTCCACACATTTCACAGGAAAGCCGCGTGTTTATACGTGTCGCATAAATAAAGGTTGATCTTTCGGCTCAACTAGAAGTCGGTGAATGATTTGCTGACTTGCTCACTTTGCGGTTAAAATGTCCCTTAAATTACACCACATTCATAAATAGATCTGCTGTAATACTTAAAAACTGTACACATATCCGTTTACCCTTTTTACACCGTTTACGTTAAAAAGAAGAGAAACACAAACTCCCCAAAAGTTTCCCTCCATCCCACGAACACGGCTGCGTTTTTGAGATGATAATTTGGTAAAAAGCAAAAACAAAGTGTTATGTAGTGCTAAGAGGTAAAGTCATGTATAAGTACTTCTTACAACACCAGCAGGAACCCCAAAGGAATAAACTTCACTTTTCAAGTAAAACAGAGAACACGCCTTTAAAAAAAGAAAAGGTCTACTTGTATCTTTACAAGTCTGTCACCAAACACAAAGAGTCGTTTAAAAAACTAGTAATCGCTCCAAATAATGTAGTAATAATAATAATGATAATAATAATTACACAAAGTACAATATCTTCAGGCAGTCAGCATAGAAAGCGTTGAGGGGAGCTCGTGTGCAGTTTGGGAACTAAACAGCTGTTACTAAAAGTGTTGCACTACCGTTATTTCACAACAAAATGAGCTAATTAGCGTTAGCAACAACAACTGTCAGGTTTAGTAGGAAGCGTCTCGTTGTCTCGGTTCAATGTTTTGGCTTTAAATTTGGCGTCATTAAGTAATTAATAAATACTTTACGTGATCAAAAGTAAAACAGAAAAATGAGAAAAGCTTCACTGCAGGTTTTTTTTCTCTCTCTCGCTGCAGTTTGTCACAAATCTTCAACTATAAATACACAGTAAAAAAGCAGCAGGTTTTCAAACGGAGCCTCGCCACCACAACGTCGATCAAAACTAACGAATCAGAAGAGATTCAATCCTAAATATTTGGCCAAGAATTAAAACCTGAAATATTTCTGTTAATTCAGATTCATTTGTTGTTGTTTTTTCTACCTATTTCCCTTCGGAGAGAAGCTCTTGATTTGATCTAGAGCCATCAAAGTGTCACATGACAGCAGATGTGTGGGGTTACATGTAACCAGTGTGTCTGTGCATGTTTGGTGCTCGGGTGGGAATGTGGAGGACACAAATGACCCTGTGTCGACTTTAAACGCTACACCAAAGAGCGGCAGCACAGTGTTGTCGAATTATTCAGACAGGAAGTTTGACAAACCGTCCAATTCCTGATGTTCTGCCCCTCAGCAGCTCTCCTGCTCTTAAAGGGCCAGTGTGTAGGATTTAAAGGGTTCCATTGACAGAAATGGAATAAAATACATGTTTGTATTAGTGTTTATATCACATGATACTAAGAATCATTGTGTTTTTGTCAGCTGAGAATGAGCTCTTCATATCTATCAGCGCCATGTTTCTACAGAAGCTCAGAACGGACAAACCAAACACCGGCTCTAGAGAGAACCTTTCGCGTTTTTACCTGAAGGCCACCGTAGTTCTCCGACACACTTGTGAACGGGTGGGGTGAGCGGTCGGGTATTCAGTTGATTGCAATCTGCAACCTCACCACTAGAGGCCTCTATATCCTACACACTGCTCCTTTAAATTCACAACTCAAGGCATTTGCTGCTGCCAAAATCTATTGATTTGCCATCACAACTACGACACCGATCTCTCTTTTTCTATGGCGAACCACAGCCGACTGTGCAGAAAATAAAAGCATGAAAATTAAACTCCAGATAATTGTCTGTGAGTGTTGTTGCTCCAACTATATGAACGGAGGGACACATCTTCTCTGATGAAAGGCTTTCTCACTTTGAAATAAAACTCTTCCGATGTTTGTGATCTGACCTGCTGAGTCTCTGTCACTGTGACTGTCCACCCAGCACAAGTGTCACTGATTCCAGACCAGTGACCAGACCTCCAGACCTTTACAGGATCTCCAAAATCAGACTGATTCAACGTCTTCCTCAGGCTGCGGGCAACGACTTAAACGGGAGAAAATTAAAATTACACCAAATTAAGCAAAACTTCTTGTGCAGAGTGGGATCTCATCTAGAGCGAAATGAGGGGATTTAGTCTTCACTTGTTAGAAAATGAAACATTTTGAAGACAGAATTGTATTTTTTTTTTAAATTGGGTCGTTACTTTTCAAAAAAGTCGATCTTCTCGTGAACGAAATAAATTTTCCTCAACACCTAAAATAATTCATGTTGTGAAGAAAAAAGGCACGTTAATCATGAACAATGTTTCGAAGCAACATCAGCACACGCTGGCTGTTGTTACTGCAGTGTTTGGGGTCAGTGATGGCGGGGAGTTTTTATGTTAAAGAAAAAAAGAATTCCAGCTTCACTAAAATGTACCGAGACTTCCTGTTTATTCATATTTTTTGCCACTTCCTGTTTTCATTCATCGTCTCATCCAGAGGTTTGTTTGTTTCGGGACCCGGGCCAGCCTAAGTCCGAAGAGGGGGGGGGTGAATATTTGACAAATCTTAAAGGAGCAGTCCACGTAAACAGTCACCTTCAGTTTTCTGCTTCCTCATCCAGACTCGGAGGTGGAGACGAACTCCACCCTCTCACTTCTCGTTGCCGCTCCGCCCACTGTTGTTTCAGGTCATACGAAGACCTTGGCGAGCGCGTCGGCCCCGGCGCTGCCGATGTAGCACTTGGTGGGGTGGAACGCCACGTCGTGGATCGACTCCTCGGACTTCTTGCGGTGAGCGGTGAACTCCTGGATGCACGTCTTGCTCTCCATGTTCCACAGACGGATCGAGCAGTCGTGACCTGGGAGGAAGAGAGAGAGCCAATGAGGAGGGAGGACGGTGTAGATCAGGTTCAGGGGGGCGTGTCCAGGGATCCCAAACCCTGATTGGCTGCCTACCCAGAGAGAGGCGGGACTTAAGTTCGTATGTTGTTGTTGTAGTGTAGATTTTTGTAGAAGTTTTGCACAATTTAGTCCACACAGGATTATTTATATACATTTTGTTGGAATTTTATTCTATGACTGTATTCTTACACGTTTTGTTACTTTCACTGATTATTTTTACGTATAAAAAATTGCCACCAATTAAATGTTTACATTTTTAAAAATCATCAACAGTGATATCTTCTGCACACAGAAAATGTGCCAAACTGTGGATTTTGTGAACGAATACTAAACTGATATCGATCTTCTCATCTGGCTAAGAGAGTAACTAAGCGTATTTCCCAGCACTGGTGGAGACCGGTGTATCAATCTGAATATATATTAAATATCATTTTTTGGGAAGTTGTCAGACAGCGTGTGATCGAGTACTCACTTCCAGACATGAGGTAAAGTCCGTTTGGATCCACAGCGAGACACGTGACCGAGTCCAGGTGAGCAACCATCGAGTGGATCAGTTTACCTTCAATTCAAAACAGAAGAAGAAAAATGTCGCTTTGATACGGATTTATACGAAGAGAAAATATAAAACATGGTGAATCACAATGAGTCACTTTTTATTGAGGTGTATCAAAAAGATAAAAGGACTATATCTCTTGTAATCAACGTTGTAAGTGTGAGGTAATACACACAGTACATTGCTGAATATGTTAAATGTTATTTTGTTATTATTAGGTTACAGTGGTCTGCAAACTCAAGCTGAGATAGCCCTGATGATGTCAGACTTGACATACTGTACCTCCTGCTGAGCCACCAGACGATTATACAACAGTATTCTCGAGCTGAGTGGGATTATTCATGACAAAGTAAACAGGATTCGACATTCGAAAATTGGTGGCGAGTTGCTTTAAATGTAACAGAAAAGCCTCCTCTGCAGCAGCTGGTGGTGACGATGATGACGATGAAGATGATGAAGATGATGGTGATGATGATGATGATGTAATGTTACCTGTGTTATTATCGAAGAACTGGATGTGCCGGTCCTCCTGAGCTGTGATGGTGATTGGCAGCGTGGGGTGACTCAGCACTTTATTGATCTTGCACGGAGCTTCTGTGTGGAGGCGGACGTGAGAAGGACAACATTAGCATTTCAATACCTACAATCTTCAGTCCATCAGGACTGAAAGCACTTTGGAGGAGATGGTTTCCTCTCATGGCCACTGCAGGAAACACAGACTCCTAAAGCATCAAGGGAACCCGCTGCAGGAGAGGTTTCACTTTATCTTTGTACAAGTAAAGTTATATATTTTTATTATAATAAACACGTCATCAATCCAAACCAACAGTGAATGTATCGTGTGTGTTTTAAAGCTTTATACTTCCTCTTCCTCTGTGTCGTAGAGCTCCATTGTAACACATCAGTGAGCTGTGTCACTGGGTGACATGTTGCTTCATCACCATGAACACACACACACACACACACACACTGTAGTTTATTTTGACTCAATCGCACACAAACCGTCCTGCTGTCACAAACACTAGAGCAACAAATGTGGATTCATACGCCGCTGAAGATAGTCCCCAACTTATGCACTCTTTTCTCCTGTTTGTTTGATTAAAAACTACAGTGACCAGCTGTTTTAGGAAATTACTGAGCCTTTTTTAAACATGAAACTACATATTTGCGTTTTTAAAAATGTGCGTCTTCAGAAGGAACCATTAGTGATTTTTTGACCATAATAAAAATACAGAATAATGCCAGACTGATCCTGTCATGTGGACAGAAGAAATGTGAAGAAAGACAAGATGATTTTCAGTTTTATAGCGTCTTAAAAGACATTTTGCACTAAACTAAATACAATACAAGATGAACAAAAGCATTTTAAACAGAGTTCAGATCCTGTTAAGTAAAAGATCAGTACGACAATGTATAAATTCTCAAGTAAAAGTATTGTATTCAGTAGTAGTAGTCTGTTATTCAGCTGTTTGTGCAACCTTGAGGTCTAATTATCTGACTTCTCAGCCTCAGATGGATCGGTACTGATCCGATCAGATACCATCTTTTCCCTCCATTAATGGAGGTCGCCTCGTTTGGACTCGTGTGATTGGTCGGTTGAT
Source organism: Anarrhichthys ocellatus (assembly GCF_004355925.1). Taxonomy (NCBI): domain Eukaryota; kingdom Metazoa; phylum Chordata; class Actinopteri; order Perciformes; family Anarhichadidae; genus Anarrhichthys; species Anarrhichthys ocellatus. The sequence continues at coordinate 657,734 of NW_022280142.1, forward strand.
TTACCTGGCGGTCCGGCAGACTCCAGCTTCAGGACGAGCTGCTGCGTCTCCATGTTGAAGAGTCCGATGTGGCCGGTGGTGAAGGACGTCACCATGTGAGCCGACTCGCTGCTCACCAGGTCCACCGACGTCGGCACGCCGAGCTCTGACACAAACACGGGCAGCAGAGGTTAACCGTGTGAAAGAGACACCGATGAATCAAGTAAACGCAACTGTTTAAATGTGGAGATACCAATGTATACACTGGCTGAGTACTTCGTGATGAGTATTCTTTGGGATTTTTGTAATAATGTCGCATGTTACGAGTTACAAATCCAGTGGTGAATATAAATATGAACATTTTCTCAAGTAGGTAGAAAAGACTGTGAATATTACGCCCTCTTCCAGCTCTTTCATTATGTTTTTCTTAATTACCTCAACATCTACAGCATACACAATAATGCAGCAGTAATATTAATCCAGAAACATCAGATCAGAACATTTTACTGCACAAAGCATTTACTTTACGTACATTTTGCTGATACTACTGTTGTGGAAGATTTCTGAGTTTTTGTTCACAAATCAATAATAAAGTCTTCAGAAGATTCAAAGTTGTCTTTTCTCCGTTTATTTGCTTGCAAGGGAAGAGCATACAACAGAGTACGTATTCAGCAGTCTGTGGTAAAAGCTTCAAAATACGTAACCTTTATTTATACAGCAACAAATCAGATTCAAAGTGCAGCCCCCCCGAGGGCTTGTCTGCTGCATCCAGCCGACTTTTTCAACCACCAGTTCTGATTACTGCTTAGTCTGCACTTTTACTCCATGCAAGGAACAAGTTGTTCTGCCACTCTGCAAGTAGTTTTGCTACTTTTTCAGTCGCCATTTTCCTTAATAGATGACACGTAAGTTTTCGAGTTCACTGCGAGTTCACATCGAGGACACAAAGTTCAAATGCATATTTTACCATTACACTACTTACAAACTAAGTAAAAGTAAACTTCAGTTAATTTTAAATGCAGACCTTTTACTTGTGGTGGAGTATTTTCACGGTGTGGTATTAGTACTTTTACTTAAAGGATCTGAAAACGTCTTCCACCGCTGTTCAAATCAGAAAAATCAAAATGTATATATAGAAAAAGAAAATCTTCATTTAGTACCAGAGACTTTCACTTTTTTACGTTATCAGAAGGCAGGGATGGGAACCGAAACCCGGTATTAAAGGGACCCGGTGCTAAATTCATGAAGACCTTAATAAGCTCCGACTAGTGGTTTTTATTAATACTTTTTAATGTTTTGGTGGAATTTGTTATCACGCTGCAGCGAGTTGTCAGGATTTCCTGTCCTGAAGTAAAGTTAGTATTTTAACCACAGGAAGTCATCATGATTCATCCACTGGGGACCGTGAATGTGCACACCCTCTGATCGCTTCCTGCTGGACCAAAGTGTTGACACTGATCTCTTTACCGGCTAACAGTAACAAACCCACTGCGTTTCTCACCTCCTCTCTCGTTGAAAACAGCGAGAGACGGCGAGGTGTCGGCGGCGTTCCACAGCCGGACCGTCCCATCAGCCGAGCAGGAGAGGAGGCGCTGGTGGGCCGAGCTGTAGACCACACCCCACACCGAGTCTGTGTGACCACACAGCGCCCCCCGCAGGACGGAGGGCTCTGCAGGGAAAAAAAAAAACAATCAAAAGTGAGGTGTCGAGAATACACTTCCTGCAACAGCCGTCCTAAATGATTGCTGGGACGTACCATACGAGTCGTAGGGGTCAATGTTGGGGTTGGGGGTGTTCCAGCTCTGGACGGTACCGTCCACCCCCCCGCTGAAGCACTGCTCACCACTCGAGCTCATGGTGACGCACAGCACAGCACCGCTACATAGGGGGGGGGGGGAGACATCTTTTATTTTAACAACGTTTCATACCAGTACCCAAACATCTCTGTATCAAAATTAAATAATATGTACGAGTGCTGTTTGCACAAAAAACTTTTTTAAGACTTTTAAGGAGCGAAAGTGAATATTATGACTCGACTTTTAGGATTACTCATGGATTTATTCTGATAGTAAATCTATATTTTTGGTAATTTTCTCATATTTTATTTAACTTTTTTTCATGGAATTAACCCAAAATGTGTCTTAAACTCGAATGTTGTGTGAATGTTCTGGTGCTGAGCTCAACCTCTGGCCTGTAAATTGAGCTGTTTTCTATAAAGTAATTGTAAAGTAGAGTAAGATATCAGAATATGTTTAATACTCAAACAAAGATGTGTAATAAGGAGTATGACTTGTGTAACGTGCAGTACACAGTTTTGCGAACCTTTACAAACGGGTAAAGAGGATCTCACCTGTGAGCTCTGAATGTATAGATGGGCTCCACGTCTAAAGCAGCACATCTGGAGGATTATAAACGCAGAACAGAGTTTGTATTAAGAGAAAACACTAAAACATGATCAGATATACGATTAGAAAAACAGAAACAAAGGCCCGTCTCTCGTATCAGACTGCTTCAGATCACTGCAGTTGAGGTAAATGAAGTATTTACAGCGTACGAATGAATTAAATGTATTTTACACTCACTTCTTGGCGGGCGCCGTCTTCTGGAGGTTCCACAGTTTGAGGGTGTGATCCTCGGAGGCGGTGACCAGGACGGGCTCCACCGGGTGGAAGGCCAGACTCCGGACCGAATCAAAGTGGCTCCGCAGGGTGAACTTTGGGTTCCAGGTTTTCCTCAGAGTGTCTGTGTTGTTGGTGATCTGAGGGGCAGAATCCACGTGATGATGGTGGTTTGTAGCCTTTAAAGCAGAATGACACAACTCTACATAATCAGAGATCTCTAAAGCAGTGAGAGGAGATCAGGAATGTCAACAAACATTCCTGATCTCAGGTATGTTTGCCAACACAACTGGAATGTAAAGGAGACCTCACTTGTTGCTGTTTGGGAGAAAGTTAGGCTGTCATTTCTTACTTTTTCTGCTAAAAAACTAAAATGGATCAAACGGATATCACAAAATAAAAAAGGTAAATAAAATTGAAAGTCCTTACAAAGTGAATTAAAAACATTCAAATGAAAAACACTCAATTGAAAAACTGTTGAAAGCTTAAAGGTCTAGTTCAACATTTTAGGAAACACACTTTGGTTCAGAGCATTAGACGTTGATGAACGTGTCCGTAGATAAATGAGGCTGCAGCCAGCCGCTGGTTAGCTTAGCTTAGCATAACGACTGGAAACAGGGGGTAACAGGTAGCCTGGTCCAACCAGCGTTTCTAAAGCTCACTGATGTGTAACAGGTTAGAATTTGTTTTGTTAAATTAGTGTAAAAATGTAAAGTTTTGTTTCCTCAGAGGGACGACAAGACTCGAGGAAGTCTCTTTAAACTTTAAAAAAGTGTTTTTCCAAGTATTTCTTAAAATGGGAATAATAATAATAATAAAATGATAAAAATAAAATGGAATAGCTGAAATGAAAATGCTTAAATAATTAAAGCATGTAGCTTTTTATGCGATTTATCATTTTTCATTAGTGTTTTTGAGGGGGAGGCCTGACGGCTGGAGTTCGGTTCTGAAGCCGTCTGGCTGCTAAAGAGTTTTTTGTGGGTTCTCTTCGCTTCTAATCCTCTGTAAACAGTCAGACTGATGGTTTGCTTTACTCACGTCATACGCCAGGCTGTCGGCCTCGTTGGCGACCGTCAGTCCGGCCAGTTCTCCCAGTCCCAGCTCGTTAGAAACCGCCTCGTCCACTCTGCCCATTATGAACGACTTCCCAGACGACGGCAGGAATGTCATCGCCTCTACGGAGACAAAACAGGCAGCGGGGATAAGAAAGACCTTCATGAATGGCATTATTAATAACCAACTAATAATGATAAGTCGGTGCAGAAAACACAAGTTGGTTCACAGAACCAGAAGTGAATGCAGAAAGAGGGCAGGTTACCGTCTTCAGGGCGCCCCACTTCTTGCTCATTGAGTCTGGGTACACTGGGGCGGGAGGGGGGCGTTACTGGCGTCTGCATGGAGGGCTCCTCATTATCCCGCAGGTTAGCCAGCATGTCCTGGAGCCGAGACCGGTTTGGTCCTGGAGGAGGAGGAGGAGGAGGATGAGGAGGATGAGGGACAGCGGGAAAAGAAGAAGGAGACAAGAATCAGAAGAGGAAAACAGAAAGGCCAAGTCAGGAAAAAGGCAGAGGAACAATGTAAAGAAAAGGAGAGAGATGGAAAAAAAGTCATCAGCACAATGGAGGCAAAATAAGTCTTATGAGTTCATATTGTCACAAAAGAGAATAAAATCAACATGAAGGATGTAAATAAAGCAGAAGATGCAGCAGCAGCAGCAGCAGCTCTGTGCAGGATCGAACAGAGGAGATGAAGGCAAATAAAACCAGAGAAACAACGTGACAGTAAACACAGAAATAAGAAGAAGAAGAAGAAACGTAGATGAAATGTACCGGCTGCTGTTTGGTGAACTGCAGACAGTGAAGAAACACACAGGAATGTTTAGAGATGCACTCATATCGTTACCAAATATCATCACAATTCATCAATATCAGAAAACTGCACGACTGTGCCATTATGTCAACAGCATAATCCAATTCGAGAAAAGACAATTAAAAGGATGACGGATCTCTCTCTGGTGCTGATAAATGGATTTAAACTCTAATGCTTCACTAAGAATCAGAGTAAGAGATCAGACTAAATGTGATGGTTTAAAGTCAGTGCATTCTACGATCTACAAAATAAAAGGAAACGCGAGGATATCAAAAGAGGAACACAAACGTAACCAAGACCAGAGCTTTTCTCAAAGGAGACAAAACAGAGGAGGCGGAGGACACAGGGAGGATAGAGGGACGTCCACATTAGTTCACTCCAACACTAAACACCTTTAAACCTCCGAGGGACTCTGAGACAAAGCAGAGTGAGATCAGAGACAGATGTCTAGCTATGAACAGGTGGTTAAAGTGAGACTTTAAGGGTTGTAGTGTTGGTGAGGTAGAATAAATGTGCTGGTATGTTTAAATGTTTATGAATAAGCCAAACAGATCAAAAGTGAAGTGACTGCACAACCCTGAACACAAGCTACCTGAGTTTATTGTGACTAAATGTGAACTAATTGGTTTGGCTTTCTAGATACTAATAAACATCTGAGAATGCTGAATCAAATATGTGTCAGACTGAGAGGAGAGAAAACAGAAAAACAAAGTGATTCAAAGGAACAAAAATAAAAATGCAGGATGAGGAGAGCGGATGAGCTGCAGGCCTGGTACAGGACTTACTCTTTACCCCCTTCTTGCCCTTGCGCTCCTTCCTGTACCGCTCCTTGAGCTGGGCTATCAGTTCCTGGTCCACGTCCCAGGCCACTTCACCCAGAGGAGACTCTTCCTTCTCTACAGGCCAGCAGGGGGAGGAGGAGGAGGAGGAGGAGGAGGAGGAGGAGGAGGAGGAAGGTGGGGTAGAAACCTGTTATAAGTGTCTGTATGCACTACGGCATATCCAACTTGACTTTGACAAACCTACTGAGGCAGATGGGATGAGGAGGAAGGGTTTTTAATTTTCACAACCTGTTTCTGGGTCTTTTGTAGTTTTGGCCAAAAATTCTTTCAGTTGTGATGTGAATGAATACTTAAAGCTCGGGTTGGTAATGTTGAGAAACTAGCAAGAGTATGCAAACTAAATACCCAGCAAGAAGCAGCAACTTGCTCCAAAAGTCACTAAATCTTGCAAGAAAGTGGCCAAGTCTTCAACACTGACAGTCCGTCCCGTCAGGCCTCCCTCTAAAGCCCCTCCCCCAAAGTTATCATCAGGAACGTACACAAAGAACATTGTCAGAACATTTGCTGCTGTTGGAATGTGATGAAGATTTCAACAAACACAACATAAAATGTTGTTGAAGAATATTACCAACCATAGCTTTAAAAAAAAAAAAAAAAAAAGCTGATTAATTTTCTTTCCTGGGAGCCAGATGAAAAGATCAATCTTATGTTCGTGTGTTATGCACGGAGTCAGGACGTGGTTAGCCTAGCTTAGCATAAAGACTGGCAGCAGGTGGAAACAGCTAGCCTGGGTCCGTCCAAATCAAGTCCAAAGTGAGCTTTAGAGGTGATGGTAGGCGAATTCTTTTAAATTTTGGACTGATGCAGTCTTTATGCTAAGCTAGGCTAACCACTTCCTGACTCCAGTTAAAACATTAATGCTCATCTTCATTTTTACTTCCAATCAATACCTTTGCAGCTAACCGACGGCCAAAACTACAAAAAAAAGACCCAATATAAACTTCCTGTAACTTTCAGCCTTTAAAATTGTATTGTGTCTTTTGTATTAGTATATAAATACCACGTAATGAGCAATGTGGGACGGACACTGTTAATAAACATGTAAACGTCATGAATACTTTTAGACTCAGCTGAGGCTCCGCTCATTAACCACAAAGAGAAACAAGAGGAACACCAACACAAGTCTCTTCTGGTGTCAAACAAACACATATGAAACAAATACGCTGTTGAATACTGGGAACACAAATGGACACAAAACAGAGTGAGATATAACAAACAAGTAAATAAAAAAAAAAGAACAGCCGGCATCCAAATGAAACTGTGACGGTTCTCTGCAGTTCTGGAAGTGAGATGTTAACGCAGGAGAGCGACTCTTTCTCATAAAGAAGCCACAAAAACCTTAAAGGGATAATTCTGCTGTTCTGCAGTGGGGTCGTATGAGGTACTTCTACTTACGAGGTGTTTTTAATACAGTGGATGGAGTTTTGAACACATATCAACTCTCTCTGCTACCCTCAGGTCTTCCAGCAGGTCCTTTCATAGGCTGGGGCCCTCAGTTAGATGAGCCTTTTCTTTTTGGGTGTCTAGAATATGTTTTGCTGCTAACCTCGTCCACAGCAGGACATTATTTTGCTCCCGTGCTGTCTCTACAAACTCCACCTTACTGTAGGTAATACACGGACTATGAAGTACCTCATACAACCACACTTCAAAGCACCTGAACTGTCCCATTAACAGGGAAGCAAACACCATTTCACCAAAACGATCACATGTCTATCACGGACGGTTTTGAGACAAAGATTTTTTTAAATGTTAAATTCTGTTTTTTTTTCTCCAAGGCTCCGTGATTTTTTAATATTTTTTTTGCAGATCAGAGGGCACAAGAGCAGATCCAAAGATGAGAAACTTGCAGAAACAACACTGAGCGGGAGTCTGCAGGATCTGCTGCTGCCGTGATAAACAATGGGTCTCATCATCCGTCCTCGCAGCCCGGGGCGAGTGATGCGTTTGGGTGGCGGAGGCGGCGTGGGGTTCAAGAAGAAAAAGCCTTCAGAGTCAGAGACGACAAGCGTGTTTCATAAGGCAGCGGCACGCGGCCTGAGACTGGTTTTAAACTGTGGAGGGAAAAGACTCCAAACAACGGCAGCACCAGAGGACGGTCAGAGGAAATCTACAAAGATGGTTCTCCTCGCCCCTGAGTGTGTGGTGAGTCAGCACTCCTTTACAACTATCTGGACCGTGAAGTGTTGAATCACCGACTGCGTGGGTGGGGGGGTGCTTCTCTGTTGTTCGCCGAACGACACTGAATGCGTTGCTAGGAAACAGTAGAAAATGGAGGATTGTTGAGTAAACTGCGGGGGCTGCCGGGTCGCCAGCCGGGAACTTTATTTTGTAAAGAGAGTTGTATTTATAGATTTACTGTTGAGAGGAAATGCGTCGGCCTTGTGCTGCAGCTCACAAACATATTCCTTCTGAGATCATTTAATTAATTAGAATTCTACACGAAGCAGCCGGACCTACTCCACAGAATACTCCTGTAGATTCTACTCCATCTCAGAAGACGTTAAAACTCAGAGAAATCCCAAATTTTAACGTCCGCTTTCATTTGGTCACACGTCAATGTCGTCACATCCCCTTTGTGCAGCGTCAGCGCTGTGCAGGTTTAATCCACATTTCTACGATACACTTTTTAGAGCTTGGATGGTTTTAACTTCATGTTTTAACCGGATGAAGGATTTTAGTTATCGGACGTCTGGATCTCAATTTAGCAGAGAAACAAGCTGAGCGAACGCTGTTTTCCCCGGTTTTAATCACCTCCGCGGTGAAAACCTCCTGAACGATGAACACTGAAGGACTCTTAACTGTGAGAAGATGACTGGAATGACAGCAGTGGTGGTGAGTCCATGATCCCACGCTGCTTCAGGACTCAGATCATCAGGGTGGCCGTGTCTAAAAGTCCTCTGGATTTCATTTCCAACCAATCACAGAAACCTGCGGTCATTTGGTTTCAACACCTTCACACGTATGATTGAAAACCCCTTCATCTAAACGTGCCCCCTTTTCTCACCCCACTCTCCGCTGTCCTCCCCACTCCTGGACTCCGGTGACCCGTCCAGCTCGTCTGGACTCGCCAAGAAATCGAAACCCTTCAGAGCCTCCTCCGTGTCGGGGTCGTCGCTGAGGTCCGAGGTCGTGGAGGAAGGAGTGGACGACTGTTTCTTCCTCACCATCTGGTAAAAGTTTAAGAAATGAGGAAGAATATTGAAAATCTGTCTCCTATTATCGACAACATCCGATGGGAAACGAAATGCTGATGTTGAATGTTTGTGATGAACTGAAGGATGAAATGTTCCTTTATGTGTTGATAAAATCCTCCTCTTCTTCAGATGAATAAACTCTTTAAAAAGACTCTTGGATCAGCTGGAAGATGCTTCATAACAAAGCTGAACACCTGATTTTTAAAACATCACTGTGAGGCTTCACAGCATTAGTTTGCCAAAGAGTGTGTTAATGTCTTACTGTAGCCAGGTCTAAGATGGTCTTGTCCCTTCCTTCGCTGTCCTCCTCCTCATCCTCGTCGCTGAATTCTGCTGCAGCGCTCTCTATGAACTTAAAGGCCTCCAACACGGTGGCCGAGTCCGACATGTCGGGTTTACTGGGAGGAGAGAGCGAAGAGAGGAGGTGAGTCTCGTGGATAAAAAAGCAAAGAGAAAACAAACCAGTGTCTCATCTCATACCTGAGCATGCCGCCGTCCTTCAGGGAGGACGGTTCGGTGCCGTTGACCATCGGCTCGGCGTTCCTCTCTGAAGGTTTCTCCCCTGAGTCTCCGGTCAGACCGAGCAGCGCTCTCACTCTCTGAGACTTCACATCCAGGATGGTGTCTGTGTATCCGACCTCCTGCAGGTATCTGAGAGTGGAGACAAGAGACAGGAGACAGATCAGAGGAGGCTCAGGGGGAAGAAAAGGAACAATCAGTATCCACATACTATAAGTCATGGAATATATTGGAGTTATTAAACGTTCCCCTTTTCCCTGAGAGCTCCTCTTCATTCTGTTTTTCAGTCTCTTCCTCCTGCAGCGTCGGTGCCTTGCTGTACCGGCTGAGCTACACAACACTACAGTTATATCAATGGAGCGGCACCCTTAAAGGGCAATGCTACCACGTCCAGGAACGAAGACACACCGACTGTCCTCCCTGTAATCGGTCCAGTCAATGTTTGACAACATGCACACAGAGGAAGAAAACGCACAATGTTTGCCAAAAAGTTGGCTTTCAAATGATGGTTTCGTTCAACCGACAATAAGTGAGTTATTAGAAACTCATTTGAGTGCAAGAAACTAACATCATCATACATGTTAGAAATGTTAGCACTTTATTTCATGAGACAAATCAAAGACAAAGCTCTGTTTCGTCTCACATGACAAAATGCTAAAGTTTACCCTTTAAGGTGGGCGATGTCCAATGAGAATCCAGATGTCCAAACAGATGTTTAAACTAATCTCTGTGCTGTAACTTCACCGTGAGACACCAAGAGAGGCAGGACCCGGCTGACCCGAGAGCAGCGGAGGTTTAATTCTCAATAGCATCTAGTGTGTTTGTTAACAGAGAGAGAGAGAGAGAGAGAGAGAGAGAGAGAGAGAGAGAGAGAGAGAGAGAGAGAGAGAGAGAGAGAGAGAGAGAGAGAGAGAGAGAGAGAGAGAGAGAGAGAGAGAGAGAGAGAGAGAGCGAGAGAGAGAGAGAGAGAGAGAGAGAGAGAGAGAGAGAGAGAGAGAGAGAGAGAGAGAGAGAGAGAGAGACAAAGAGAGAGAGAGAGACAGACAGACAGAGAGAGAGAGACAAAGAGAGAGAGAGAGACAGACAGAGAGAGAGAGAGAGAGAGAGAGAGAGACAAAGAGAGAGAGAGAGAGAGAGAGAGAGAGAGAGAGAGAGAGAGAGAGAGAGAGAGAGAGACAAAGAGAGAGAGAGAGACAGACAGAGAGAGAGAGAGAGAGAGAGACAAAGAGAGAGAGAGAGAGAGAGAGAGACAGACAGACAAAGAGAGAGAGAGAGGGAAGGTCGGCCTCCCTCCCTCTGTACCAGCCTCTCCGATCGCAGGAGGCTTCAACACTTCCACACAATCCTCCATTCACTGTCCCCACACACACACACACACACACACACACACACAGAGAACCCAATGAACCCAGAATATTTTTACAAAGACATAAAGATAACAAATCACTTCAAAAAAATAGATAAATAGAAGACCGGGAGCTGAAGAACGGCGAGTTTTGATTGGCAGACGATCGATTGATGCGTCTCTGGTTTGTTTACAAAGGTTCTGGTTCTGAAGTGATGGCTGCTTCAACAGATCTTGCTGTCGGCTCCCTTTCGGAAAGGGCTGTCTGGTGGCAAGACGCAGCGGAGAAAATACTAATATACTCTAATATATCATTCACTTTAACTGATATTGATTTATTTTAGGTGCTGCTGCCCCCATCCACAGCAGTTCACTGCTCTGGGCCCTTTTACTTAAATACATTTTCAATGCAGGACAGAGTATTTCTACACTGTGAGATTACTACTTTTATTGAAGTAAAATATCTGAGTAAACTAAAGTAAAACTAAAACAGTACATGTACATGTACAGTCTTCTAAAATAAAACTTTAGTATAATAATAATCCAAACACTACGAGTACTTTCACTTTTCATACATACATTATACACATTTTACATCTCAACACCGTCGGCTCCAACTGGTCACAGTGGATTAGTGGGTTTTATTCCCATTAAAAGTGTTAATCTCCATGAAGAAGATTGACTCTTCTGCTTTCAGCTTCTGGTTCTGAGACATACACACACACACACACACACACACACACACAGAGTCAGCTGTCCCATGACACAGTGGAAGTCTAAATTAGTGTGTGTGTGTGTGTGTGTGTGTGTGTGTGTGTGTGTGTGTGTGTAAACTCACTGTCTGAGCAGCTGGCGTCCTTGTTTCCAGCTGAGCTGATGGCTGCTGTTTGGAGGACTGGGAGCCTCACTGTCATTCCCCTCATCTGTGTGAGTGAGAGAGAATCACCAACATGTTTCCATCCATTCATTCATCCAGACGTCCTTCTCCCCCGCCACAGCCTCCAGCTCCTCCTGCCGGGTCCCCAGATGGGATAAATAACGTCCCCACAGCGTGTTTTTCTTCTTCCCATTAGACGTGACCAGAATAAATCCACAGGGAGGCGTCCAAGAGGCATCCTGATCTGAACCCCCTCAACTAGCTTCTTTCACACAAAGCTTTTGGCCTAAACGTGGTTCCTTCTTGAAGTTTTTAGACCATGTGATACAGTTGAAAGCTCCACAATAAGCTAGTAAGTGGACCTTGAGTTAAGATTGTTTTGTCAAACAGTGAGATGCAGTCATGTAGAGGTGACCGTCTCTTTCTGTGGTAAACACACACACACACACACACACACACACAGAGGCACTCAGCTGGGAGGGGTGGGAGTATCCCAGTACAGCAGTTTGGTTACAGTGCTGGTGTTAAAGTTCCTCATCTTTATCTTTTTGTGACTACTTGACCTCCTGCACCAGCTGCAGCTTCTTCCTCGCCACAGAGACACGTGGTATCACATCCATAGAGCCAGTTGATGAAGCTAAGGTCTCTGTATTCGCCTGCAAATGCACCAGACCCCTAAGGCCCAGGTCACACCGAGACCTGTCGCTCGAAACGCATCGCTAGCAAAACAACGTTACCCATGGCACGGCGTGCCTGGCGTTCGCTCCTCTGTTTTTACCACGCGTCATTTTTTTTCTATCGCTTTTTAAATGCGCAAAAAAAGCAGGAATATTCTAAAATTTTCATTCAGTCACACCGCTCGTCAATGTCACACTTGGCCCAGGGAGCCAATCAAATCAAGCACAAGGTGCGCTGTACTGCGTTACACGCGATGGTACGAAAGGTTGATACGAGCGGTTTTTAATTGTGATGAACTATATAGTTTTTTTCCTCCTAATACAGCAGCAGAGCAACAGCAAGAGCGTGGCCCGATCAACAAAGCAAAGCGGGTCGGACAAAACAGCTAATGAGGTAATCTGCGCAACCAGGCGGGGAAACGGGGAAAAAAATGGATCTCGGTCTGATCGGGGCCTTACCCTGCAGGTTGGGTGAGCCCATCCCCTTGTGGGAGCTGTCACTTGAATGTTCGGGACATGTCAGCAGAGTATCATTGACAGAGAGAGGAGAGAGGGTTGTCTTACCTGAATCATAACTTGGAGGTATGATCTCTCCCTGGTTCAGTTCTGTCCCATATTTTGTCTTATGGTATTTGGCCCTGAGGGAGACAGATTGGTTATCACAACGTCTGAGCAGGCCTCACTGGCTTTATTTAGATGTTAGAACATTGTTATTCTTTATTTACACAATAAACGTATTGGATTAAAGTGCTGCTAACACTAAACCAAGAGAGTTGCAGTGTCCCGTCACGTCCTTAATGAAGTCCGTTAATAGTTTTCCCACAACACCCCTCTTCCAAACGCTTCAGTGAACAGCATCCAGACCTGCCAATCAAACGCTGCCAAACTGTGTGAAAATCCGTCGCCAGATTATGTGATTTATGACTAATAATCCCATAAGAGGATAAACCGCTCTTTGAGGTGCAGGGATCAATTTTCACACTGATCGTATTTGTAAATCAGAGTCACTCTAATTCCTTTAAACTCCACGTCACACTTTAGATTATTGAGGTTGGACCTCAGCGATTATATACGTTTTGATTATCGTCAACAAAACAATGAAGTTCTTTGATAAGTAGGCGAAGTTATACAAGTATGCTGTCAATATTCTTATACTGTTTTTTGTTGTTTTTTTATTATTCAATTTATTATAATAATAATTATTATTTTCCTTTATTTATTTGTAATATAAACATGTTTTCTTTTATTTATTTCTTCTTTTTTGAAGCGTATTCTTGTGTTTTTTGACCTAATGAAGCACATTTGAAACACAACACATGAAGTGATCTTACCAACAAGTTTCAGTTAAAAAGAAACTTTGAATCGGAAAGAAAAGATTTTTCTGAATTTTGAAAAAATTAAAAAGATTAAAATTGTGAATTGCCCAAAAACAAAGCAAGAATATATTAAGGGCTTGATTTAGGATTTATAGTTGCATGAGCATGTGTGTGTGTGTGTGTGTGTGTGCGTACTCACCTCTCCTGTTTGAGGGCGTACTCCAGCATCTTGATCCGTCTCACCAGGTCTTTCTTCAGGTTCTCCTGACCTCTCCTCTCCCCCTGCAGGAAGGCGATCTGAGCCTGGAGGGAACAGAGGAAACACCGACTGATGACGGAGGACAGACAGAACGGTGAACACCACGCTTCGTCTTTTTTATCACTTCAGTCCATAAGATTGGATCCCTGCTGCGTGTTTTCTATCAAACACCAAAGTGCAGTTAATTGCGTGAGGCTAAGAAGCAGCGAAAGCCACAAAACCTCAGAGGGGGTTCGATAAAAACATCTAGAGTCCATTAAACATGAGGATGAGGGTGAGAAACCAAAATAAAATCATTCAATCAACAAAACAGAGAATAATTTTTTGGTTTGAACGGGGGGAAGCAGCGGCGGTGGTTTAGTGAACGGTGTGTGACTTCTCTGAGGAGAAGCGTTGTGAAGGACCATGAAGACTAAAACAACTCACAAATTCTAACTTCATCCAAACACTCCCTTATTCATCTGCAACATCACAAGAGTCCCTTTCTGTGCATCATAACCACAGACTGTACACAACAAGTGGACTCTTTGGTTTGTGGACTGATGTTTTGAAGTCTCGAGTGAGTCATTTTGGTCGTCGCCATCTTGGTTTTTTGCAACCAGTGAACGGAAGTGACCATATTTGGACTGAGGAGGAGCGACGCAGAGACGCCTGTATACCTGTCAATCACAATGTAGCCCCGCCCTAAAGCATACGCTGCTTTATGGTCTATTTTAATCTAAATGAGATAATAATTTACTAAATGAACATCATGTTGTATTGAAGAAGACGCATGTTTACATTAGTTAGTTAGTAATTATTGTATTATGACCATTTTACTTGAATAATGTATCATTATGTTTATAATTAACCTTTTTTTTCTACAAGTACATATTCATGTATCCGTCCACGTTCCTTGAATGGAAAAAGCTTGTGTGTGTAAACTGAGCATCTTACAATAAGAGCTTACTCTTCCGTCAGGTCAGCGGGTATCCAAGGGCCCCAAAGCCTCCTGGGAAATGGGACAGGGACTGAGACGTTACTTGTGACCGACTAACACGTCTATATGTCTGATCCGTCTTAACGTCTCCTCTCAGACGCGGGTCGGACGTGAGGAGGCGACTCAGCAAGCAGCGTGGGAACAGACGACATGTGACCGTCTCGGAGTCCAGGTCAACTAGTGGGAGAACAGAAACCCTGAGCGCTACGACTTTGTGTGTCTACGTCTTAGTTCAGTTTGGTCAGAGTCATACATCAGACACATGTAAAGCAGCTTAAAGCTTTTGTGGTCTTAAAACAATGAAATAGGTTCGTCCATGACCGTGAGTTCACTGTGTGTTCGGGCGCTGCAGGCTCTGTGTGCAGCTGTTACCCAGCTGTGTTCATGACATCAGTGCTGACGTCACATCCTGAAACCCTTCTTTACCCCAGAGGTTCAACCCAGCTCTGCTCCTGCTCCTCCATATGACCGTTGTTTGTGTGTGCCGTCGCTTTAAAAACCAGGTCAGCTGTTATATATTTAACAGTTGAGTTCAAAACAAACGGTTCCAGAAAGCTGCAGCGACGTTCATGTTGCACCGTCATCATGTCAACCTTTTTCAACGTGTCCAATACTTCTATTTATGATCAAATACATGCAGAACTAATGACAATACAATGTGTCTTTGTGTTTACTGCCAATCTGCAAACATTAGCATGCTAACCAGGCTGGTCTCAGTCTGCATAAATAGAGCGCAAACGATGATGAAGGATGAGAAGTCAATGTTGATGTGTTTGAAACGCGTTTTGCATACTTCAGTAACAGTACTTCTGTAGTTATTTTAAGTAGCTTTGTTGCCTAAAGCCGGCCCTCAAGTGACCATTTGAGGAACTGCAGCTTTTGGCACTTCCGACATGTCAGAAAATAAGGAACATTTTGAGACTTTTCCTGCTCACTTGAACCTGTAAAACAACAAAACCTAAACAATTAATGGTGAAAATAGTTGTTTCAACGCTCACAATATTGCAGAAAAAGGAGGACCAGTTAGTGAACACATGAAAGTGCGATTCATTGTTTTGATCGGAGCAGAACGGACGCTGCAGGCCGCTGCTCTGCTTGGTGAGCGTCACTTCCAGACCATTTCACACAATAACTGACTGGACTGCATGTTTGCAAACTAAACCCCCTCTCCACCCACCCCCACCCCCACCCCCACCCACACGAGGAAGTAGGACACTCAGCCCCTCATTCATGTCAAACACACATTATAACTGGGTCGCTCCGCACTCGAGGCGACTGCATCTGAATTTCACAGAGATGATGACGCTAAACTTTATTCGGAGCTCTCCGTTTGATCACACAGAGCTGAACATGGAGATGACTCCCCGCAGTCACAGAGATCAAACCTTTTTTTGGGGAACATAACGCACAAACACAAATATCTTGTGACTGCGCATGCGCTCTGGTCGTTTTCATCTCTGTGACTGTGTAGTTTATTAATTGACTAATCGACAGCTGTGCAATGTATAAGTACATTCACTCAGGTACTGTAAGTAAGGTACAAGTACATGGAAGTTGTACTTGAGTATTTCAGTATGATGCTACTTTATACTTCTCCTCTACTACATCTCTGGGGAAAATGTTGTAGTTTTTACTCCACTCCATTTGTCTCACAGCTTTAGCTACCGTTTTTAATCTCCTTTCTGTCCATTAATATTATTGCAACGTGCTGACGTAGAGGTTTGAGAACATATAGACCGTCAGAGAATAAGAGCAGAGGCGCCGCGTCTGACGAAAGACAAAGACTGATCTTTCTACAAATTGTACAATAAATCAGAGCAGCATGTTGCATCAAGTATGGAAAAACGGAGGCAAACAGTTCATCAGTGAGTAGAGGAAGTGGCATTGTTAAGAAAGTTAAATGGACAGAAATGTTGGCATTTAAGTTTCATTTAATCCCTATGATTTAATTACACAAGTCCTATTCCCGTTCCCTCCTGGTTCATTGAGTTTAAGTCAGTCTAGCTGTCGTACTCTTGCGGTGACTACATCGTCCTGTGATGACGGTGAAGTCGGAGGGGAAGGGCGATGTTTAAGGAGCTTCTGTGTAGGAGGACATCTGCAGCGTGCCGGGGGAGTCTTTTTCTCATAATTATAGATTTTACTGAAACATCTGAATGTCATGTTTTCTCAGCAGCCAGTCAAAGGCTTCACAGAGCTGAACGTGGAGGCAGGGAAACTAATCGATAGCAGAGGTCAGGTCACGCTGTGACGACGCTGCAATCACGAGGCTTTAAACCGGGTTTCTATTAAAGCGCTTTGATGACCTCGAACTTCTCTTCTTCTCTGATTTAATCATGTTGTTTTTCACTCTGGTTTCCAGTCCAGTTAAGCTGAAACGCATCTGATGCAGTGAATCTGTGAAACAGGTTGGAAAGCACATTCTGCTGTAAACTAATTACCCTCATGTTCTCCGCACATCTAAATCCCAGGATATAAAAATAAAGACTTTAAATCCCATCAGAAACCAGAGGGAGCCTCGTGTTACCTGCTTGATTATCCTTAACTACAAACACCCATTTCTCCTTCATTCTATTTACTCAAAACCAACCAGAACTAATCAACCACTTCCTGTGTGGCCGTAAGAACCAGACAGAGTTTGGAACAACTCATGAATTGATCAGAGTTTTTTGTTTCAGTGGCTCAGAACAGAAATATGTATTTAAACTCAGGGAGAGGAGTTGAGTTTCAGAGGAGGAACTATCGGTCAGGGAGGGCAGCCCCTCAGAGGTGCCTTCACTCTGAATGCAGGACTAACTGGGTAACCCACTTGTTAAAAATTCCCATCAGCCTTTTTAGAACCAGTCGGTGCTCCACTTCAGATCACAGAAATGCAAAATGTGCCGCTTTGGTTCATAAAAGCTGCACAGAGAGAAGGTTTATTAATAAACAGGAGGCTTCTAATAAGGAGTTTGAGATAAATAAATCTACTTCTGAGACGACATGATGGAACTGGTTCCCAGTGAAGTTTCCCCAGGATGTCCAGTTACACTTTGTACTGGTTGGTATTTCAGTGAAGCTGTGGACACTTGATGATATAACTCAATTTAACATGAAAAGGATAATGTCAAATAGTCATTCAACACTACTTGTGAGCTGGTTAACAGTAACAGTGTATTTATATCATTGTTAGTATGTTGTGTGCTTGTATTGCATATTTGAAGTATTCATTGTTTTTTTATCATAATATCAAAGTCATAAAACGGTAAAGGATAAGAGCTATTGATGTGTTGATTGACAGTGAGATAGACCAATCGATTCGTCTGCAAGCACAACTTAAAAAGTGAGCGGGACGCCCGTGTTCTTCGAAGTCTCCTTTATACCGATGTCTGTTCTTATGGATACCACTTTCCAGAGTTCATTTCTGTATTTAAAATCAATATGCACTTCTGTGCGTTCCCCCGAGGAGCTGCTGTGGAGGGTTTTGCTGCTGCAGTCGACATCTTCCCATCTGAGAGAAAGTGTAAGAAAGGAGCAACACCTCCGTCCTGCTGGACAGGCAGCGTGGGAGGACAGAAAGCTGAGCGGACACGACAAATCAACACCAACTAACGTGGCGGTCTCTCTCACGTTTTAGTGAGAGAAATGCAGAAATGATTTTAGTGGTGTTAGAAGTGTTGCTGCTGACAGCTGGGCTGAAGTGCTTTCAGATCTTAAGAGGTTCGGATGAAAGTTAAAGGGTAGTGGTGGAGGAAGTAACCAGGTTTTTTACTTCACTAAAAGTGTGTAAACACTCCGTCACAAGAAAAAGAAAAGCAATCAAACTGTTACTTAAATTAGAGATGAAATTAAAAATGCAAAATACAATACATAATTTAAAAAAATAATTTTTGTATTTTTGTAAGGCTGGGAGGCGGGGTTAAAGGAAACGTGATTCATGGGCCAATCGCTGCGGATAGTCGAACTTTAGTGCGTCACGCGCCACTGAGTTCATGGGAGTGATCGGGGCGCCTCCAGTTCTCATTATACATCCATGTAGCTCCGAATCGTGGTAAATTCTAAGCCCGCCCACTTTTCAACAGTCCAATCAAATGCGAAGGATTTGATTAAAATCTTTCGTGACTGAACGCAACTCAAATATTCCGTTTCACCGGCGGATACTCGCTGTACAGCTGATGACGCTTTAACTTTTGTTTCAGTGGGACTTATTAAGTACTCATTTTAGTTACATTCAACCTTCGTCTTCATCACCAATGAAAGTAGTGCTCAGCCTCCGTCATCCATCCAGTGATCCTCAAATAACTTCTGGACTTGGAATTGCTCAGACACACTAGATTCTCTGCAAGTTGACTTTCATAGAAATGAATGGACTCAAACAGCTGCCTGGAAAGAATAAAATCAATGTAAAGATTGACATTTTGGAAATTGATAAGCAGCGATGAGTTGCAGTAAATGGGCTAAAACATGTAAAAACACTGGTGAAAGCTTATAAATCTTTGTTTCTTTACAAGTATTGTCTGTATATCGAAGGAAAAGGTCAAACTGTGTCTCTTCCCTTTGCATAATACAGTCATCCGAGACTCTGGAACTCCATTTAACCGCTTTCCACAACCACAACGCTCCGCCTCGGAAAAACCCCTCGCTGACGCCGTATTAATGTTGCAGCAATTTTTAGAAGAGTCCTGTGGGGGGGGTTCCCGCTGCTTAAATCTGGAGCAGTGAGAGGATTATTCTTCCAGGGAGCTGGAGAGGAGGAGATGAAGAGACGGAGAGATGAGAGGGTGAAGGGAGGATAAGCTGCTGAGATAGAGAGGGGGGGGGGGGTCTGTCTGAGTCGTTCTTCACTCTCAGGGAAAAGCTTTCACATCCATGGTAGGGTTCCACTAATGTAGGGTTAGGTTGGGTAGGAGCTCCCAGTGCTCAGTAGAAGTTGAACCAAAAGTGATCAGTAGTCAAGAAACATCTTAAACTGATCACTAATATTCATCCATCACATGACTCAGGGCTCAACAACAAGGATCGCTTGGGCGAGTAAATCTATCGACTCACTTGCCCGATCAAAAAGAATAAATCACATTGTTGTTGTTGTTTTTAAAAGATGATGGAAGTAGCTCAGGAGTGAGCCACCTCGTGTTTCTTCTCACCTCTGTTGAGAGTTGGATATGGAATGAAAGTTCAACCTAATAAAAATGCAGTGACAAACAAAACGTTTAGAAGCAATAGTGAACGGCACAAAAAACTGCAGCCTCCAAAAACCACACAGTTGAGTCAACACCTCTCTAAAACCACAAAACCTTCATGAAGGACCGATGTTCGAGCCAGCATTCTGTTTAACTAGGTGTGTGTGTGTGTGTGTGTGTGTGTGTTTGAGGTCTTTATGACAGTTTGTCCAGCAGAGAGCACCGACGAGCTTCATTCGTGCACCGTGAAACGCCCTGCTCTGATCAAATATAAGGACACACGTGTCTATTTATAAGTAAAATGTGTTTTGGTCTATTTCCTTATAAGAAATAACGTTTCTCTTTACAATCAACACTTGAAATGATGAAGGCACTTGAAGGTGACAAGGTTGTAAAAATGCCTCTTTACTTAAGATTTCATGAAACCTATTTTTCTCATGACATCCACCTAAAAATGGTCCCATATTGATATTTAAGCATCATTTCATTTAGTGCAACTTCAGCCTTTCACCAGTGAGATCTTTATTTTCACCATTTATGTCCTGTTCTGTCCTCGCCTCCCAGCAGCACTCACATCCTCCACTCAACCATTCAACACAGCTCGAGGATACTTTACATTTTTGCAACGGCCTTCGTCTGGTGGGTGAGTGAGCTCTAATCTGTCGTGGGCGAGTTATGCCGAGTCGTGTTACGACGATAGCGTGAGTGAGATAACCTGGTTCAGGTGTTTACACAACAGTAGAAATGATTCGGCGTGGCCTTTGTCTGGCCGTCATTGAATTGTGTGAGGCAAAAATAAATAAGTAAATTAGTAACTTAGCATGTTTGGATGCACCGACTGTCTGATTGATTAATGGCATTATGGCATTATTTGTTCGTTCTTTATCTCTGTGGCGCAGCAAGTAGCTGTGAGGGAAACATCGGGATCGTCGTCGGGGATAACCGAGTCTGGAAGGAGGACGAAAACAAAGATCCTCAGTATGATCAGCCCTCAGCTCGTTACAGCAACAAGCTCGCATTTCCCTCAATCTTCCTTTCTCTTCGTTTCTATTTTTGCAAAGAAGGAGTCTTGGCGCAGCCGAGCTTCCCACGCCGTCGCGACGCCAAACTCCACGGCTTTGGTTTCACAACGGAGGTGAAGAGACGGATGGAAGGAGGGGAGGTGTAAACCAGACAGAGGATGATGGGAGGAGGCCTTTTGATATGGTACAGAGGGACAGGGATCAAGCGAGAGGCAGCGATTGGGCAAGACGAAGGGGGGGGGAAGGGAAGGCTTTGGGATGAACAGGAATAGCGGCGTGACGAAGTCCCTAGCCCACTCACTGCTTCCCCTCGGGGAGCAACACGCGTCCTCCTCTGAAGCCGACAAGACTTTAATTAGAACAACATAAAGCCTTCAAGAGCAGAGCTGAGGAGGATGAGGAGGATAAGGAGGAGGAGGAAGGAGCAGAACAAAGGAAGTCCTCGCCAACCATCAAGTCTGTCTCATCGCAGAACGTCTGCAGAGAGTTCTCCAAGAGCTACGAGGGGAACGCCGCCATGCTGGAGGAATCCTTTTTCAGGGCAAGATAATAACTACAACAACCGTATATTGTGTTCTGGCTTATGAGCCAGATTTAGGATACAAAGATTCATGTGGTGCCAGGATAATCCACTAAAGAAATCCATTGCAGAGAGATATCGCTCAACAAAAGTTTGAGCTGGAGAGGACTAGCTGTGCAGATACTCAGCAAGCTAACAAGCAGAACCATTATCTAAACACCAAATTGGTCCAAACCAGTGATGGTGATCAGACCAGGCAGCAACCTCTGGTTCTGCCGAGTGAAGCCGATGAGGAAGTGTCTAAAAACGTGCAAATGACTACTTCCCTCTTGATTTATTACCTCAGTAAACATTGTAAACATGAGTTTATGGTCTCAATCTCTAGTTTCAAGTCTTCTTCAATACAGCATGATGTTCATTTAGTAAATGACGGTCCATTTAGAGTCAAATAGACCGTAAAGAGGAGTATGCTTCAGGGCGGGGCTTACTGTGATTGACAGGTCACTTGCCGCTATCTCTGTAAAATGTAAATGCCCACAAACAAGAGCTTTAGACTTGGACTATAGTTAGACAAAATATACTTGAATTTAAATTTTCTCGAATAATTTGTGAATTGACATGGACTCTCAAATAACTTGACGCTCGTCTTGTACTTGCCCTCTCAGATTTGATTCAACTAGTCCCGAATAACCCGAGACTTGGTTTGGACAGGCTCCCTCAGATTTCAGGCTTGTCTCGAATAACTCGAGACTGTAAGAAAATAAAACTGTACACATATTTAAGCCGCGGAGTACAGATGAAACCATGTATGACAATCAAAGCAGCGGGTACGACGATTTCCTCTCAGAGAAAGTAGCAAAAAAAAAGTATGCAAGGTATGTCGGAAATGTAGTGAAGCCTGTGAGAGCAACTCGCTGCCAAATCTGCTGGATTATGTCTCTTCAGGAGGTTTGAGGAGTATCGTGAAGTTTATTTAATGTTCCTATATGCTGGAGTAGCGTGGATGTTTACGTTCTGTTCAGTCAGCGCTTGTTCTGAAAACAGGCGACACACGAGGCTTCACGCTCGCATCAGCTGCTGAAAAACAAGTGCGTATTCAAGCATTATTTGGGCTCATCGGTGCATGGGACTTGTGAGTTCTGATAGAAAGCCATCTGACATTTTCTATTCTATTTTCTTCGACTCTCAGTTTCCGACATTGTTTAAATAAGAAGAAGTGTATTTCCTTTAAACCACAGCACACCTTTCTTTTCCCTTATTGACGTTTGTTTTCCTGGATACGAGACATTCAGCTTCGAATATCTTACCCGACCAACAGTCCAAACGCAGAACAACTACAATCATTTAAAACAGAGAAGAGCAGCTTCAAACTCGGAGGCTCCCAGAGAGGAAATCTGGGTGTAACTTCTTCTCCTTGAAACCTGCCAGTGTGTACAAAAGACGGTTATTATCCAAGATTACCACCATCATTATCTCTTGTGATCAGCACACCCGCTGAGTGGATCTAATTTCACTTCAGAGTCTGAAGCAGGCTGGCTGGGATTCCTGCTCACCGGATATAATGGAGTCAGTTAAAAACACACACACACACTGCATCTAACACACACACACACACACTGCATCTATCAGACCAGAGGAATTCACTGTGTGTGTTTGTGTTCAAGTTTCTGCACTCACCCCAGATACCACCTATGCTTGACGTAAACACCGTGTGTGTGTGTGTGTGTGAGCTATCAACACTTCCTGGTTATTCTCAGCCTCCCTCCACTTTTGCCTCCAACTCGGAGCTGTCAACACTGGGAGGTCAAAGGTCACCAAAGCCAAAAATGTTCTTCTGTCGGCTGGGTTTTTTCCCCGGCTCAGCGTTTCCTCACAGAGAGAAACGTGAAGTTACCGACGTTAACGTCTTGCAGAACACGTCCCGGTTTAAGGAGTGTAGACAGCGGTAATAACTCGCAGTATGAAGGATCCGGACGTGTGCAGCCCTCAGGTCACAAACACACTTCCTCTCTCTCTTTGACCTGCGGTGGATCAGCAGTGGGTTTGATCTGCTCAGATGAGGTCAAACTGGAATCAGGTCACCGGTCTGACTGAGTCAGCCATCAGAGCTTCACAGCGGTCTGGAGAGTCTGGTCACGGCGCTGCCTTGAAATGTATCTGACTAACTCGCTCTGAACGCCAAGTCGGATCCACGAGCTTCCAGACGAACCCGCCGGCAACGCAGTCAGGAAGTGATTCACAGCTACAGAGACACTTTACAGTGAGCGGCTAAAACGCTATAAAAACCTAAATGAAGCAATTAAAGAAGGTTAATGGGTTAAATATTGTGATGTTTGTAGAAAGGTGAAAAAGCAAGAAAGACATAGAAGTCTTTTGAAAACATATTTGATTTTTCATTGTGATGAAGCGTCGTCGTATGGAAACCCCAGGAAGAGCAGTTTCTACTTAACTAAAAAGGCTTCTAGGTAAATAAATGAATTCCCTGACCTGCTTTAATTCTGTTATCTTCTCCTTCTAAACCCCAGCACTGGCCTGGGTTGTGGTGCTACTCTCACTGTGCCGTGAGCAGCGGTGCCAGCTGCGTTCACTCCCAGTTCACGTCGGGCTGAGGGGAGAGCGCGCTCATGTCATGGCGACTCTTGGCTGAAGGCCTGGTAAAACAAAGCCTGGTTACAGCACTGAGGCGTGGCAAGGGGTGGCATTCCCCGTCTGAAAAACAAGCAGGTGTGCATGCCATTCCTTATACGGCAGCTCGAGGAGGAACGAGGTCGTCCAGCCGGGTTTCAGAAACCCGGGCCGGGCCCCGTTTGTGTTGTTGCACAAAGAGAAGGAGGCCGTCTTGTTGTCACGGCTCGTCGGGGCTGAAGGCAGAGGATCGGCAGGTTCAGCGGTTACATAAGACACTTTTCCTTCCTCCTCATGCATGTAACTACAAAAGCTGCATTATTTAGATATAAAGCACTGCAGCGGTGCAGCGCTGAGCGAGAATAGCGACGCTCGGGACCGGGAGGTTTCTGCGCCGTTGGAAGAGTGAGACTGGGGTTCGGTAGCATTTCTAACACAGTTGTGAATCCAGAATCGAGTCTGCTCACCAAAGCAGCTAAAGCCAGTACAGAGGAGTCAGCTCAGCTGAAGTAGGCCGGCCAGGGTTGGTTGAATTAGCTGAACACTTGAGTCAAAAGTCAACGACTACGTTTAAATGCAACAAATATTCAGTTTTTTTTTTGCCCTTACTCCTAAAAAAGACAATATTCTTAATAGTTTGTTTACATAATAGGAATAATAGTGGAATATTAGCGTGCATGTAAATACAGCCAATTACACGGGAGAGATTCACTCCTTTATTGGCTCAACAGTCACAACAACACAAACACAAAGAGTTCAAACAAGGTAGTGAGAGGTTGGTGTGGAGACACTTTGGCTTCAGTCCCACAACTGGACAAAGTGAAGGCTTCGGTTAACCACAGGGCTCTAAATAAACTGCTTTCCTCAGTGTACCGCAACGGTCCGTAATTCTACTTTAAACTGTCCCAAACGTAACAACCAACGTCTCAAATTGAAGTCCTTTTTTTTTTTTTTTTTTCTCATTCCACATAATAAATAGCTCTCCTATAAACCATTCATGAGAAACTTGCATCACTCAACCGACTCACTCAGGACCGCTATGGAAGTTACAACACACAATGATTTCCTCCTTCCTGTTTGCAGAATAAACAAACCATCCATACAAACACTACTGAAGCTTGGATGGCGTTATGATGCATTGTGCCTCCTGTATAAAACACGTGCGTGGCTGCAAGGGGGGGGGGGGGGGGGAGGACGCCTTTTGTTAAAAATTGCGCCCCATTTCCCCAAAAAATCC